>NC_080672.1:224926238-224995632 GCF_030247195.1 Topomyia yanbarensis
CTTCATTGCTTACAACAAGACAGGCATGACTAACCTACGTGAAATGCCTCGTGCTTGCATGCTTGCAAATGAGGTTATCGGAGCTCACAACTCGCGATATCTGTGTTGTCACAGTTACACTGACTGTCGGAAACGTAGACAAAAAATATATATATATTGTTCAGCATACCTACCGCATAACGAATCATCTCCTTCTGATGATTTCAAAAGCGTTGTATCATATTGTAGCAGAAATGGGCTTCAGGATGCGAATGCTCATCACATCATTTGGGGCAGCTCAGACATCAATCTGAGAGGCTCTGAACGGATGTGGAGTACATAAGTAGTACAAATCTCCATATTCTGAATGTAGGAAACCGACCAACTTTTGCGAGGTCTGGGAGGGAGGAGGTGTTAGACATAACACTTTGCTCTAATAGAATTTTGCATGAACTGGGAAATTGGCAGGTTCCAAATGAAACTGAACCGTCTCTATCCGATCATAAATATATATTTTTCGATCATTTTGATGTCACCTTCAATGTGGTGACATATCGTAATACTAAATCTACAAACTAGGACCTCTTTTTGGAAAACTTGGCGACTAAATTTCATGGATATTTTCCAACAATTAGTCAACTAGACGACTTAGATGACGTCGTGGATACGACAAACTCATTCATATTAGCATCCTACGAAGAAGCTTGTCCACTTCGTACTGTTAAATCGACTAGGGGAACCCCTTGGTGGAGGGCTGAGCTTGAAAGAATGAAGGAAGTTATGAGAAGAGCTTGGAACCGGCGTCAGCGTGATGACTCCAGGGCTTTCAGGTCAGCTCGTAGTGAATATAAGAAATGTCTTAGATCTGCAGAACGGGCTGGCTGGCAAAGCCTATGCACTAATGTCTCTAGTCTGAACGAAGCTAGCAGATTAAATAAAATTCTCTTCAAATCGACTGATTTTCAGATGAACTCCTTAAAAACCAGATGGTATTTATGTGTCGGACGAAAAAGATGTTCTTAATTGTCTCTTCGACACACACTTTCCAGGTTGTATCGATCCGGAGTTGAACAATGTTCACAGATCTCATTCTGGTGATTCGGAGTCGTGGGCGTTAGCACGCACATTGGTTTCCACTGAATCGGTCAAGTGGGGAGTTGATAGCTTTGATCTATACAAATCACCCGGAAAAGATGGAATACTTCCCGTGTTACTGCAAAAGGGATTTGATATTCTTAAACATGTCTTGAAAAAGATTCTGCTTTCCAGTCTTGCTACCGTGTATATCCCGAAAGCATGGCAAGAAATAACTGCTAGAATTATTACCAAAGAGGGGCGCTCAAGCTATGAAGAAGCAAAGAGTTTTAGGCCTATCAGCTTAAGTTCTTTTCTTCTGAAAGCTTTGGAACGGATAATCGATCATCACATCAGGAACGTTAGTTTAGTTGAATATCCACTGCACAAAATGCAACATGCATATCAGTGTGTGAAATCCACGTAACTCTGCTTCACGATGTTGTTTACAACATTGAGAAAGCCTTCTCGCTCAAGCAATCTAGCTTGGGTGTATTCCTAGATATTGAGGGTGCTTTTGACAATGTGTCCTTCCAGTCTATTCTGGAAGCGATGCGCGGTCATGGGATACCTGCATGTATCTCGGGTTGGATAAACGCAATGCTTAGTAATCGCATACTTTGCTCGTCACTGCGACAGGCTGAGATACGGAAGTTGAGTATTTGCGGTTGTCCTCAGGGCGGCGTTCTGTCACCTTTGTTATGGAACTTAGTAGCTGACGGCTTGTTGAAGAAACTCAATGAGCTTGGATTTCCAACCTACGGGTTTGCTGACGATTATCAAATACTAATTACTGGATTTTGCATCGGAACAATCTTTAACTTAATGCAGCAGGCATTAAGAGCTGTCGAACAGTGGTGTCGACAAGTTAAACTATCAGTTAACCCAAGCAAAACTTCAATGGTTCTTTTCACGAAGAAGCAAATAACAACCGAGGTTCGTCCCTTGCAGTTCTTTGATTCTGAGCTACTGTGTGCAGATCAAGTCAAATACGTTGGAGTCATATTGGATTCCAAACTGAATTGGTCTGCTCACATTGAGTTCAGAGTCAAGAAAGCGTGCATGGCCTTCGGGCAGAGCAGACGAACTTTTGGAAAGACCTGGGGTCTCAGACCTAAATACATCTATTGGATTTAAACGACAATTGTACGTCCAATACTGTCATACGGATGCCTTGTGTGGTGGCAGAGGGGAGAGGTGGTGACAGTCCAGTCAAAGCTAAACCATCTGCAAAGAATGGCGCTCATGGCGTTGACTGGTGCTTCCACCACGACTCCGACTGCTGCTCTTGAGGCACTTCTAAATATCAAACCATTACACAAACACTTCAAACAAGAAGCACTATTATGTGCATACAGACTGCAGGTTACTGGGCTTTGGAACAGTAATCATGTTGATCTTGCTACCAGTCCTACACGATTGTGGTCACAAATGGTTACATGGGGTGAAGATATTCTTGCTACCAGTGATATTACACTCACTTGTAGTTTTCCTTACAGGACATGCCATGTGAAGATTCCCTCTCGAGAGGAGTGGTTGTCTGGCTATACGGAAAGACAACAACAAACGCAAGTGGTCTGTTACACTGACGGTTCTCTGGTGTCTACTGTCGTGAAATGAGATTGGAACAATCTCACTCACTAGGTAGATACTGTACTGTATTCCAAGCAGTCCTTCAACTGAGTTTGTCCGGCAGAGTTATAAACTTCTGCTCCGATAGTCAGGCTGCAATCAAGGCCCTTAGCTCAGACAAATCCCGGTCCAAGCTAGTGATAGCGTGCCGAACCCAAATCGAAGAACTAAGCATTGTCAACATTATCTACCTTGTCTGGGTGTCCGGACATTGCGGTATTACTGGAAATGAATGGGCTGATGAATTGGCCAGGGCAGGTTCAGCGATTGACTTCGTTGGTCCTGAGCCCGCGCTGCCAATTTCGACAAGTTGGATAAGGGAAAGAATACGGTCCTGGGCTTCGTCCGAGCACCGCAATTATTGGAGAAATCTACAAACATGTCGCCAAACAAAGGCGTTTCTAGAACAACCATGCCCAGTGGTTTCGAAAAATCTCTTACATTTTTCGAAGCTCCACTGCGGCATGCTGACCAGGGCTTTAACCGGCCACTGCAAACTCAATTATCACATGGCAACTATTCAGCGCGCTGAGTCTTTTTCATGTGATCTTTGTGAATCCGACAACGGAACATCATATCATCTGATATGCAACTGTCCAGCGGTAGCGCAATTGCGATTTCGAGTCTTCAGCCGTCCTTATATAGACGAAACCATGTTTGGACGACTGAAACTCAGAGACATACTAAAGTTTCTTATCCAATGTGGTAAAGAGCTTTAGGCTTATTCGCAGGCAAGTTGAACTACTTGTGAGTTTAACTTACCTGTTGTTTATTTTTGTTTTGTGCTGTTATTTTTCCCACCCTTCCAATTCTACTTCCCCACACCTCCTTGTCCTTTCCTTCCGCTCAGGAAATGATGAAAACACACGGCAAGGCACAAATCCCCGACTATGTACGGGGAACGTGCCATTTGAGCCAATATATTCTGATTCCTGATTCGTTTGGTGGTTACATTCACGCCGAAATGTCCTAGATTTGTTTTGAAAACCGTCCTGAATTCGATTCCGGAAATTTTCATATCCTCTGTGATTCCTACACGCAACTTTTTCGGGTCTCATTACTTTGGTGCAGCATTATGTCTCCCCTCTTTGCCATTCTGATATAAAGAAAGGCTTTCTAATCACTTCAAATCGACTTTCCAGTCAAGTCTCGGAGGGGCGAATACCGTATACCATATAACCTACGAGAAAGATCGTCGAGATCAGAAAATGTCTGTGTTTGTTACTCTCGAGTGGGAAACTTTAAACGACTTGGTACGTGGTACTGTCGGATTCATACTGCTCTTTCCCCATTACATCAACTGACTAAATGTACACCTTCTGTAAATATTACTTAGGGAAGGATTATGTTCTTGTACCTGCTCTTTTCTTAACCCGCGGGCTCTTGCATTTGTTGAGCCTTGAGCCATTGAGGTTCCACATCGATCCGAAACTTAGAGCCAGTGAGCTCATTGCTTTGTCGCGATCAACGTGATAGTTCCTGGAAAATAAGCTAGACACCGAATTCTCATTTGTCCAACGATGGCACGTTCTTATTTCCCCTCATCCGTTGCTTTTGCTAGAACGACCCTTGTAACTTCGGACTGTCGCCAATACATTGTGTGTGTTTGTGTGAGTATGAGGAGGAAGCCATGGCTGAACCGATTTGAAAACATTGTTTCAAACCAACGGTATAGCGCTCCCACAAGCTGCTATTATTTTTTTTTACTGCACGAACTTCCGCTTGCGGAGATACAGGTTGAAGAGTGCGATCCCACAGTAAATTTCCATATAAATAGGTACTGTAATGATTATTAAAATGGGTGCAACATTCTTTGTATTTGCGAATCTAGATCACTAATGACCAATGCCAAGTTCTTAAGTTTATGTAACACCTATTTTTCCGCAAACGCTTACTGATTTTTACAAACTTGGTTTCAAATGTAGGATATAATGCGAGAAATTACAAAAATCGAATTTGTAATTTACATGCCAAAAGCGAAATACATATAGGTACCAAGCGTAATAAGAATGTAGCAGACTTATTGAGTTATGGAATCATAGCTTGGATATATGAGAAAGAAACGATTGCACCACTAGGTTGATTAAAACAGGTTTTTCAAATTAGTTATAGCATATTGACCGGTTATTTCGTCATTAGAGCAATATTTGTTTAGAATAGCAGTATATCTCAGACAGTATCTCAATATCTCTGAAGAGAACGTCAATGCAACAGCAAAGTGTTCCAATCATCACTATACCAGTACTCATCTCAAGTATTGTCCGACAAGGCATTTTCGGTCTGCGATTTTGTTTTGATCTTGCATGATATTGCAAGATTACAACTTTGAATTTTTGACAAAATAACGGGTGAGTCAGAAGTAGATGGACTAAACTAAAACCCAGGGTAGGTTTTCTGTATAACAAATAAGTTTTATATCTAGTAGTTATTTAAAAAAAGTAGGACAGCTTATGGTCTATCTTTCTCCAGTGTACCTAAACTTCCTTTACTGCTCCCATCATGGTCTAGGCGACATTGAGATCTACTCTGCATATCCTTGATTTTAATTGTGCTACTGAAGCAGCTTCCCAAAATGCTTCGATTGGTTGAAGTTTTGGTACATTCCGCGGATTATCATCTTTTCGGCCACATTTCACACATTGAGAGTTCAACCAAGCAAAGGTATTAGTTTCAATAGGAGGCTTCAGCCGGATGGTAAACGAGGGGTATAAAAAAATATATCTGATGCACGATTTGGAAAATGGAATTTCGAATTACGGAAACAAGTTTTCTGACATGCATGGAGAGTGCTAATCATACACAGAAATTGAAACTTGCTAAAATGAGCTCAAATGCTGGTTTGTTATGGTTTCACAATCTATAAAAGTAGGCTTTGAGACACACGCATAAATCAAAGAGGGCAGCTCCCTTCGTATGCCGCTATTATGACAAAATTTGTAATATGTAATTCGACGCCTTTATCCAAGTCAAAAATCAAATGTTGGAAAATACGTTTTATGGCTCACCAAGTCTTCCTCACCAAGGTTCCTGTAGACCCGGGACTACGACACACTTCGACATCTGATGAAAAGTCTAACTAATCAAATAAGACTCATTTATCGCAAAAAAAATAATGTGTTTCCAAGTGCTGAGGTTTTATGATATAATGAATATTTGCGCTCGTTTGGCATTAACTCGTTACTCAATTGATGAGTAATACTGTTAGAGCTGTCCCAAATGTTATTATGAGAATTTGTGGCACTGCCCGTTATGAGTACAAAACAATTTCTACCACAATATGACACAACCTTTTTAAAATCATCAAAACGCGATGTAATATGTAGCAAATTTACCGAACAATAGACGTATTTCTTGTCTATGCTCTCAACAACCAGATTGACAGCAAAAATATCGTAAGTTGTTATCTCAAATATGAGACCTGTGCACTATACGCAAAAATGAATGCACTAGGTAGGGTGATGTGCCTATTATGGCAGTAGAGCCTATTGTGACCCTATTTCGTACCCCTTGGTTTCGAACCAAGCATATGAGATAATGACACTATCGATTTGGCTAAAACAGGTGAGAAAAAATAAGCTCAAGTTTTATTCTTTATTTGTTGTGCACATATGTATTTAGAACTATCATCTAAATCCAACTTTTAATTAAAACAAAATCACCTTATTGAAATATCTACTAATCCGCCTCACTCACGTAGTGAACCGAAACTGGATGCAACGGCGCTTAGCAAAATAAACTTTTACGAGCCAGCATTTACCGCCTCATATCTCGTTGTTCCAGCACCAATATACTAAACATTGCACTGATACATACCTTTATTTTAGCTGGAGAACCTTTTTACGATAATTTCACTTTAAAATCACTCGTCAAACACTAGAATAGGCCTAGTGTTATAATAGGATAAAACTAAATACGGGGGTTCCTATTATTGGCATGTTTTGCTGATACACTACCACAATCAAAACCAACTTTTTGTATCCATCATACAGAAAAGAATCACCAGTGCGGCCAAACCAAAACATGAACTTGTAAATATAATGTAATGCAATTTCAGGTATAAGTAATCAATTACTTCAAGTTATTCAACTAATTGCTGATTGCAGATATTTTATTTTCATCTGCACATACAATTCGGATCGGGAGAAAGCAATGTGTGGTGAAACTTATCATTCCAGTTGCTAACCTTCGAATGGTTTTTTCTGCGTGCGCAATTCTGGGCGCTCTTCTACTAACAGCTGATGAGTTTCATTGATGTGCGTGATGTTTACGTTTGTTTTGATCGGCTGAAAAAAGCAGAATGATTCGTTTTACAAATCACACGTTGGCGTCCATGATCTGGATACCTAGTTAGAATCGACGCAAATGGAATATGAGGCATTGCGTTTCAACTAGATTGTTTTTCGATGAGGTGGAAATTGGCACACCCATGAGGCGATAATTGGATCGTTGAGGTGGGAATAGATGCACAGAATGGAACATTTATTTTCATTTATGCTGAAAATTGAGGCAATTCTGCTAAATAAGCATTATATAGATGTTTAAGAAACAGTACACTGATACTTTATTCTGAAAAATGTTATAGATAATATGGCTTCTTTTGAAGTTGTTCAAAAAATAGTGCGACCCTCTCCCTAATGGTGCCAAAATAGGCTCATCACCCTATTTCACAAGAAGTGGTCATGCAATTTTTTTAAATGCAATGAAAACGGGGTTTGCTAAGTTTTCAACATAATAGCATCCTTCATGAAAATACAGTCCACAACAACTAGAAGCTATCGAAAACGTTGGATAATGCTCTCCTATTTGTGTTAATTAGGGGCATGGCTAATTGTTATTTTAATTGCCGCAAGGTTCTACTGTATCAATTTTGTTGGCTATTTTCGGCAAATTTAAGGCTAAGAGAAACGAAAGCATGGACATGGACATGATCGAAAGGAAATGTAAAGAAACCTTTGCCTTCTGCTAAGTAGGAGTTGGGCGTTGTACCCAAGTCTACCGCATGGTCATTGATAGAACATAACTCATCATCATGCTTTACCGCCGACGCCGACATTTTAATATGATTATAACGCCGAACTCATACTTAGCAAAAGGCAAAGGATTCTGCACATTTCCTTTCGATCATGTCCATATGAGCCTGCTTAGTCATAGTTTTCCGTTCTGATTAACTCTAGAATACCTATCCGTCTTTCAATTTTATTGCTTTCGTTTCTCTTAGTCTCAAATTTGCCGAAAATAACCAACAAAATCATACAATCATCCATTATGTTAGAGCTTCGGTTGACACAGCGATGGAAAGGTCAATTATGCTTCGTTTACTGACTTATTTTAGTCTTTCCAGCCTTTTGGTTTTCAGCTAGAGGTTAACTTGGGACTCCTATTTCTGCTGCATTCCACGACGTGAGAGCAGGACTCCAGGGACACGGCATCCAGGCTGATTTAGTCCAGAGAGAGATAATAGACTGTTATCTACCTCCTAATGGACCACAAACGAGAAAGTTTGTACTACTTGAATAGTATATGACACTAGATCCCAACTAACTTTTCCCAACTAACTTTTCAAATGTTTTTGGACAAAAAACTAACAACAAGT
Source organism: Topomyia yanbarensis (assembly GCF_030247195.1). NCBI lineage: Eukaryota > Metazoa > Arthropoda > Insecta > Diptera > Culicidae > Topomyia > Topomyia yanbarensis. The sequence continues at coordinate 224,934,517 of NC_080672.1, forward strand.
AATTTCGACATTTCTTTAGAAAGTTCAATTTATTTGTGTTTTAAAACCCCCAAAACAACATGTACGTAATTGTAAATGCCTTAGTCTGGCGGTTCAATGGCTAAAGACTTAGATGACCTTAGAAGTCACTCGGCGTATGCTCGAGCCCCAGCCAGAAGGAGCTCTTAGTGATAAGTAGGGTCGCAATACTAACCCTGTAATCGCACTGTAAAATAATTTCAGTACCAAGGTATTGTTTTTGATAGTGAATTATTGAAACTCAACGATAAAGTTGTAATGGACTGTTCATGACACACAGCTTGTTCTATGTAGTATGAAAATATTTAGATCAAAATACTATTCTATTTGGTATTTTGAGAATCGTGCAAAAATTTGGGCAAAAAATACCCATGAAAAACAGGCAACGCGCTATAAGATTTTAGGAAAAATCCGCCCATGTGCCAGAGGTGAATAATCATTAGATTGATTTGAGCAAACTGAATGCTAGCATATATTCATAGCATAAAGTCATAAAGCTCAAAAGAAATATAGTACGTAGTTTTCGAAACGAAATCATTCTTTTATCATGATTTATTATAAGGGTGCAATATTTTGGCGCTTCTTGTAGCTAGTATGAGTAATTTAATAATTTTTTTATAAATTTATAGTATCAATTGGAAAGAAATCGGCAATCGAAGCTTTTTAGTAGATTTCTCCACAAACGAAGCTTTATCTGTGAGTTCTAAAATACAAACAGGGCAACTATCAATGATGTAACGCAAAATTTTCATTTCATTTGTCCCCTCCCACTTCTCAGGGTCATTGGTTATTTCCTTGGTAAATAAGTCACGAATAAGATGTCCAATATTTTTTTCTTCGGTAGAAATACATTTGGTATGTTTCAGGTTACTTTTTTCCACCAAATTTCACAAAATGTGGAAATTTTTCATTGTCCCTCCCTCAATACAAGTGTGACATGATTTATAAATAGCCCCTACACCAAGCTTTCGGGTAGTACTAATTTAGCACAAACCCTGTGCTTTTCTACTGCGCAGAACAAGCGACGATATAATGCGTACGACGGGAAAATTGAAAAACGCTGTTATGAAGTTTTTCAAATCAAGTTTTGCTACCATTAGTTTCCTCGGATTCTTACGAATCCATTGGTATACTATACTTGGGTAGTTTTATGGGAAAAGCGAGAGAAAAAGCGGGTTGAAGAAATCATTCATTTCATTCGCGTGTACGCATACATTCATATGAGTATCGTATATGCGTATTATATTGATATCCCCAATTCTGCAGATAAAAAGAAAAAGAAGCCCGACGGGGGCCTTAACTGAATCAGTTATAGCTGAATTGCTTTATGTAACGGAAGAGTATAGTGTAACAATATTTTGGCTAGCGCATACCCTGGTATTACACGCCCAATATTATCACAGGCAGTTGTTGCATTGGCTTCGGTTTTCCCGATTCTAAATCGTGAAATAAGTTTCCGCTATCCTCTTTCGATTAGTTTTTCCAGTTTTAGCAGTGTCTGATGTTGATCAGAGAAAGTGAAAATGAGCTAACTAGGTTGTAGCATCAGATCATAGTAATCGATTTTCTATCACTGTCTATTAAAAGTTTCAGTAGGGATGAAATATTTGTAAAGAACGATTTTTTGCATCCTTGATTGAGATGATGCTTTCATTGAATTCGTAGCTCTTACTTTTGCGAACAAATTTGCTGAAGACACCAAGTATCTATGTTGAATACTTTGAAAGTTGTAGCTTATTGTTTGTGGATGACCCATCGGCGCTTATTTATTGTTCAATATAGTAATGATCCGTTCAAACAAACTAGTCGAATTTCATTTCTATAAAACGGAAAAGGATGAAATCAGAATTTCATTCACTATTACAGCTAGAAACAACCACCGAACAATTCCAAGTTGTCTGAATGTACCTTGATCACTTATCAGTGCAAAAATCTTCATTTAGCTTATGACAGCAAATTTTCTAACACATAACCATCAAATCGATCTGGAACATATCTCGGAAAATGAGAAGCGAAATAAATAACTCCAAGTAGAATGAAAGTCGTTCTAAACTCGAACTTTTTCGAATACTGTCTTTCCATTATTATTCGCTTTTTGTCGTATTCCATATTGTGATATATTATTTTGAAGACCCATATTTTAGATCAATAATAAAATCAATCAAGATCAATTTCGATTTTTTTTAAATTTTACAGTGGTGTAACCCCTTAAGTGGTTGATTTAACGGCTTCTTTCAAAATTTATCGAACCTACTCCCATTCGTTCATTCGTTAGAGTAGTTTATGCTAAAAAGAGTGTACTAAATTAATAGGAACACTTAAATTTAGGAAGTTATGACCCTAGCTCCACAATACAGTTTGCGACAGAATTGCTCAATTGAAAATTATTAAATGAAACGAATGAAAACAAATATTAGACTATAGCATTTTGTACGCATGCACTTCAGAGGTCCAAGAGTTACAATTTATGTTCTAGTTCTCGGATCGCCAACACATTTTTTTCTATTTTCGGCCCAGTTCTCAAGGGAAATCTTTTTGAACTTTTTGCATACATATTGCATTGAATGAAGAACTTAGATAATGTATTCATAAAGTATTAGTAATAATTCAATTGTCCGTTCATTTTAAAAGGCCATTTTCTATAACTTTACTGATTTAATTTCACTTTCAAAATTTCTCGAAACATCATGTTCTAAAAGTTCTCAACCGATATAATATTCGAAAACAGTTATAAAAAATGTCTCATCACACTGGTAGATGGATTCAACGCGTTTTTTTTAAATAAGTGCACGAAAAAACATGCGCCCTTCTGAAACATACTTATGAATCAAAATGGTTTTACGGTTAGTCGAAAACAAGATTTACAAAACGACAAGCACTGCCAAATATGAATCGGGAATGGTCGAGTTTATTGACATTCCCTATTTATTTCTAGGATTCATCATACACATCATGACGTTATTTATTTAACTGATAATCGATTTTTTCCTTTGAATGGATATCGATATCTTTATCCTCAAGAAACTGACATAACTGGTAGGTGACTATAGCAACATGACTAAGATAAGCGACCCACTCAATACTTCGTGTACATTGTGTTTAACTTCATTTTCTAGCCCTAATTTATTTCATTTGAAAATGTATCACGAAATCTTGATTTTATCCATACTGGTAATATATCAGTAAGGTATCTTAAATAAACTTGTTACGTCACTGTTCAGTTAACCCCAGCATCCATAAGCTACACATTGTCACAATTATTTTTCACCTATTCCACCCTTAATACAAGGTCTCTGTCTAGAATATACTTTTTTGCATAACTAGTAGGTAGGTATTTGAATAAAGAAAACTAATATCGTCCGGCGAACATGTTAGCGATGGCCCTCGCGATGCTAAATTGATATAATCTTTCGGTGTTCGTGATTTTGAAATACTTTGAGGTAATCTTTTTTCTGTGTTCGCGAACATCGTTTCGAAGCTCCGTGTAACTGTTTCAAAAATATCGATCACACGAACCAAGAGCTTAGCTCGTGTTCGTCGAAAACTACGCAAAAGCTTTTACATATCTTTCCGAACATCAAAAATGAAAGCTTCATTTGTCCTCGCCGAGGAGCATGCGAAAGAATCGCCCAAATGTCCGCAATTACGATGGTAAGCGATTGTGATGCGAAGCTTGTGCAAACGAACCAGTAACGCAAAGCTTCGTGGTTTGAAAGTATTCGAGCATAGGTTCGGTTCGAATATTTCCTGCCCTGGTGTCTGTGTGTGTATGTAATGGACAAACTCTCATTCGTGTTTCTCAGCAATGGCTGAACCGATCTTATCCAAACCAATTTTAAATGAAAGAACAAAAAAACAGTAAGAACGCTATTAATTTGTTTTTGATTCTGATGTTTAGTTTCCAAGATATGAATGTTTGAATGTGTACAAATAGCGTTTTTTGCAGTTTTTTAATTATCTGCCGAAATTGACAATATAGATTAACAATTCATATGTTTTTAGACAGCTTTAACGAATACCTTTCGAACAAGCTATAGATTGTTGAAATCGGACTATTATCAAAAGAGATATTTAACATTAAATGCGGACGAAAGATTTTTATCATTTCCCATTGCCAGAAATATGACCAAGAACATGTAATCTATTGTTAACGCCAAAACGGCTTATTTTAGGTTAATAGTATCTTCGGAGAATTTAATGGAGGCAATATGCCCTTTCTTTTGGTATTGTGCTTTTGCTGATTAATCCCCCTATGAGTGAGATATTTTCACACATTTTCTTGGAAGTGATTATATCGAAATGCAATTGCTTCAGCAAATTTGTAGCTCTTACTTTTGCGAATAACTTTACTTCAAATATCTATTTCGAATACTTTAAAAGTTATGGTTTGTTGTTTGTGGATTACCTGTTGTCGCCTATGTATTGTTCAATATAGTAGGGGAGAGAGGGTAACAATGAAACACATTTTTTCTACAATTTAATTTTGATGATAATACATGTTATTTGTGTAACCAAAAGCGATACATAGTGCCACTCTGTTGTTAACTAATACATTTATTTTTTCCAGCTGGTAAAATTCACGGGAAATAACATTTTTTGGATAATGAACAGTCGGTGGTAAAATGTATCAGTGTGCCCCATGGGTAGGAACTATTAAACACGATGTCGTCTATAGTGAAATATTCTACTTATAAATTTTATTCTTTTGTTTTGACCAAGAATGATCCTAACGCTTTGAATTAAAGTTATAAATCGTTTGTTTACGAAAGAATCCACTATATTATCGCGTAACATCGAACCACCATATATGCATATTAGCTGCAATCCTGAAATAAGAGACAATTTCTACAAAACTTGCCCAAATTTACTAATTTTGCACTATATGAGTAGTATTTACTATGGAAAATCGGAACCCATTCACATTTTGAGACAGACCACAAAAACAAAAAAAAATCACTGTTCCCCATACGCCATCGTTTCACAATGGGTCTATTCATGAAAATTGTGAAATTACACAGAACCATGAGAAGTTACCAAAAAACTTTGTTCGCGGCAAATGTTGAGCATAAAATTTGCTATAAATAGCAATAGACTAAACATTTATTCGATGAATGGTAACTCACAAAGATGGAATAATGTTATTCATTGCAAATTTACTCTGGCTGTCACAAAACAAACAAATATCCATTAAAAGAGATAGAGTTATCAGATCTCTTCCAAAATATAGCAACACATGTAAAGAATTAGAAATAGTGAAATATGAAGGAATGAGACGATTCTGATCATGCATTATGATTTTATTGCGAATGTTTCATAGTTCCTGCTGGTCCACTGTTACCCTCTCTCCCCTAATAATCCATTGAAATAAGCCAAGCATTATTTCGATAAAACGAATTTTGTATTTCATTTGACGCTAGAAATAATCACCGAACACTTCCAAGCTGTCTGGAAGGAACTTGATAACTTATCAGTGCAAAAATGTTCATTTGTGCGAACCTTCTGACTGCAAATTTTCTAACTTATAACCATCGGATCGATCTGAAACATATCGGAAAATGAAAAGCGAAATGAATAATTCCAAGCAACGGCGTAGCCAAGAGAAGGTTTTGGGGTTTAACACCATACAACCGCACCCCCCCACCCAAAAAAATATTGGATTGAAGTTGAAAATTTATTGATGCTGACTGATTTAATTCAATATTACAATAATAATTATCTGATCCGTACATTGATAACCTGTTGTTGTAAACATCATGAGGACTTTTGATAAATTGTCGGAATGGGGTCCTGATATGTAACTGATCTATTGGTCTTGATTTCACAGTTGTCTAATAGCATCAATATCAAATTCCTGCCTGAAAACATTCCAATAGAAAATTCCAGAGTTCTGTAATCAATCATAATCCTCAGATTTCTTTTCAAATTGAGCTCGCTTTTGTAGAGATGCACTGTAATAAGGGTCTTTATTTAATAGAAAGCGAAGTTAAAATTGATTTAATGTCTACGAAACATGCTCACCAAAAAAATGCATAACTTTCAACATTTGCAAAAAATGTTTTTGCCTTTCTCATTCACTCTAAAATTCGTCAATCTAATCCCGACCCGGAGGGCCGAGTGTCGTATGCCAATCGACTCAGTTCGTCGAGATCGGAAAATGTCTGTGTGTATGTGTGTATGTGTGTATGTGGAAAAATGAGACCTATGTTTCTCAGAGATGGCTGGACCGATTTGCACAAAGTTAGTCTCAAATGAAAGGTACAACCTTCCCATCAGTTGCTATTGAATTTTTTATTGATTGGACTTTCGGTTCCGGAGTTACGAGTTGAAGAGTGCAATCACACAGCAAATTCCCATAAATGAAATGAAAAATTTTCAAAATCACATTTGTATTTTTGATGCCAAATGATTTTAAAATGCATGAAACATTGAGATGTTTGACAAAAATTGACTTTTTTGGACTTTGGTACATTTTTGCCTTTCTCATATAGAAAGGTTATGCAATCACTCTAAAAATTGTCAATCATACCGGCCCGGAGGGAGTATGCAGTGAGGGGTTGCTACTTTAAAATTAAAACTAGTTTAAAATTTCTTAACAAGTTGAAAATTTTCGGTAGGGCCCGGATCTTTCTCCATGATCCGCCGATGATTTCAAGCGATGCTTCAGTATTACATAGTATCTCAAGATCATGGCTGTCGATCCGTTGTATGTGTGTGCAAATCGTACTGAACATGTAATATTCATTTCCACCATTGTATTGAACATAACCAGCCATGGAATCGTAGTCTGGACAAATGAGAAAAGCACAATTGCACCACTAGGTGGATTAAAACAGGTTTTTATTTTGGGAATGCGTCGAGTTGAGACGAAAACGTAATATGATTAATAACGAGGATAACACTTTCCGAATATAAAGAAAAATTTATGAAAAGTGACGATTTCCATTCGACTCTAGCAGGTCCTGATCGATTTTGATGAGCATTTGATTTTTGTTGTATGACCAATTATATGTATAGGTAAAATGTTCAAAAACAGTAATTTAAGGTCAAGATATCATCTTTTTGAAACCGCCAATTTCGGAGGTTTAGTATCTTCGATGAGTTTTACAAACGTTAAACAGCGCATCATTTGATAAAATAATTTTGACGGTATATCGTCCAAGAAGTATTTATGGTGAATTTTCTCAGTTTAATATTCATGACTACAATAAAGTCTCAACAAATTCGCTAAAGACACGAACTCTGTTACTATTTTCTGAAAAATTAATTCTGCATAATTTTAAAACTGCGAAAATTACGGTTTCGGAATTATGCCGTTTGAACAGTAAGATCGATTTTCACCAAACCCCCACCAAACCGAATTTCTGGCTACGCCGCTGACTTCAAGTAAGTAAAAATAAAGTCATTCTACACTCGTTCACAAGAAACTTCTTCGAATGCTGAATATCTATTATAATACATTGAAACCCCGATTTTATCAGCCAAATATGAACATATGTTTGATGGGCTCTAGCAGACGAACAAGACTGAATTCGAGTATAGGTACATTTCGTTTTTGGGGATTTTTTTTATTGCATCGAACTACAACAATTTTTAGGTAGTTTTCAATATTTATAGGTATTTTATAGACTTCTTCCAAAATTTGGCGAACCTATTCCAATTCGTATACCAATTAATTGGTATACTTAAGGGTTTATATGATGCAGATAGAGAAAATACTGAAATTTTCAGCTTTTTTCGTACACAATATTACGAAAGCTTATTAAACAATTTTTTCTACCTCTTTTTGGAAAACTTGGCGACTAAATTTCATGGATATTTTCCAACAATTAGTCAACTAGACGACTTAGATGACGTCGTGGATACGACAAACTCATTCATATTAGCATCCTACGAAGAAGCTTGTCCACTTCGTACTGTTAAATCGACTAGGGGAACCCCTTGGTGGAGGGCTGAGCTTGAAAGAATGAAGGAAGTTATGAGAAGAGCTTGGAACCGGCGTCAGCGTGATGACTCCAGGGCTTTCAGGTCAGCTCGTAGTGAATATAAGAAATGTCTTAGATCTGCAGAACGGGCTGGCTGGCAAAGCCTATGCACTAATGTCTCTAGTCTGAACGAAGCTAGCAGATTAAATAAAATTCTCTTCAAATCGACTGATTTTCAGATGAACTCCTTAAAAACCAGATGGTATTTATGTGTCGGACGAAAAAGATGTTCTTAATTGTCTCTTCGACACACACTTTCCAGGTTGTATCGATCCGGAGTTGAACAATGTTCACAGATCTCATTCTGGTGATTCGGAGTCGTGGGCGTTAGCACGCACATTGGTTTCCACTGAATCGGTCAAGTGGGCAGTTGATAGCTTTGATCTATACAAATCACCCGGAAAAGATGGAATACTTCCCGTGTTACTGCAAAAGGGATTTGATATTCTTAAACATGTCTTGAAAAAGATTCTGCTTTCCAGTCTTGCTACCGTGTATATCCCGAAAGCATGGCAAGAAATAACTGCTAGAATTATTACCAAAGAGGGGCGCTCAAGCTATGAAGAAGCAAAGAGTTTTAGGCCTATCAGCTTAAGTTCTTTTCTTCTGAAAGCTTTGGAACGGATAATCGATCATCACATCAGGAACGTTAGTTTAGTTGAATATCCACTGCACAAAATGCAACATGCATATCAGTGTGTGAAATCCACGTAACTCTGCTTCACGATGTTGTTTACAACATTGAGAAAGCCTTCTCGCTCAAGCAATCTAGCTTGGGTGTATTCCTAGATATTGAGGGTGCTTTTGACAATGTGTCCTTCCAGTCTATTCTGGAAGCGATGCGCGGTCATGGGATACCTGCATGTATCTCGGGTTGGATAAACGCAATGCTTAGTAATCGCATACTTTGCTCGTCACTGCGACAGGCTGAGATACGGAAGTTGAGTATTTGCGGTTGTCCTCAGGGCGGCGTTCTGTCACCTTTGTTATGGAACTTAGTAGCTGACGGCTTGTTGAAGAAACTCAATGAGCTTGGATTTCCAACCTACGGGTTTGCTGACGATTATCAAATACTAATTACTGGATTTTGCATCGGAACAATCTTTAACTTAATGCAGCAGGCATTAAGAGCTGTCGAACAGTGGTGTCGACAAGTTAAACTATCAGTTAACCCAAGCAAAACTTCAATGGTTCTTTTCACGAAGAAGCAAATAACAACCGAGGTTCGTCCCTTGCAGTTCTTTGATTCTGAGCTACTGTGTGCAGATCAAGTCAAATACGTTGGAGTCATATTGGATTCCAAACTGAATTGGTCTGCTCACATTGAGTTCAGAGTCAAGAAAGCGTGCATGGCCTTCGGGCAGAGCAGACGAACTTTTGGAAAGACCTGGGGTCTCAGACCTAAATACATCTATTGGATTTACACGACAATTGTACGTCCAATACTGTCATACGGATGCCTTGTGTGGTGGCAGAGGGGAGAGGTGGTGACAGTCCAGTCAAAGCTAAACCATCTGCAAAGAATGGCGCTCATGGCGTTGACTGGTGCTTCCACCACGACTCCGACTGCTGCTCTTGAGGCACTTCTAAATATCAAACCATTACACAAACACTTCAAACAAGAAGCACTATTATGTGCATACAGACTGCAGGTTACTGGGCTTTGGAACAGTAATCATGTTGATCTTGCTACCAGTCCTACACGATTGTGGTCACAAATGGTTACATGGGGTGAAGATATTCTTGCTACCAGTGATATTACACTCACTTGTAGTTTTCCTTACAGGACATGCCATGTGAAGATTCCCTCTCGAGAGGAGTGGTTGTCTGGCTATACGGAAAGACAACAACAAACGCAAGTGGTCTGTTACACTGACGGTTCTCTGGTGTCTACTGTCGTGAAATGAGATTGGAACAATCTCACTCACTAGGTAGATACTGTACTGTATTCCAAGCAGTCCTTCAACTGAGTTTGTCCGGCAGAGTTATAAACTTCTGCTCCGATAGTCAGGCTGCAATCAAGGCCCTTAGCTCAGACAAATCCCGGTCCAAGCTAGTGATAGCGTGCCGAACCCAAATCGAAGAACTAAGCATTGTCAACATTATCTACCTTGTCTGGGTGTCCGGACATTGCGGTATTACTGGAAATGAATGGGCTGATGAATTGGCCAGGGCAGGTTCAGCGATTGACTTCGTTGGTCCTGAGCCCGCGCTGCCAATTTCGACAAGTTGGATAAGGGAAAGAATACGGTCCTGGGCTTCGTCCGAGCACCGCAATTATTGGAGAAATCTACAAACATGTCGCCAAACAAAGGCGTTTCTAGAACAACCATGCCCAGTGGTTTCGAAAAATCTCTTACATTTTTCGAAGCTCCACTGCGGCATGCTGACCAGGGCTTTAACCGGCCACTGCAAACTCAATTATCACATGGCAACTATTCAGCGCGCTGAGTCTTTTTCATGTGATCTTTGTGAATCCGACAACGGAACATCATATCATCTGATATGCAACTGTCCAGCGGTAGCGCAATTGCGATTTCGAGTCTTCAGCCGTCCTTATATAGACGAAACCATGTTTGGACGACTGAAACTCAGAGACATACTAAAGTTTCTTATCCAATGTGGTAAAGAGCTTTAGGCTTATTCGCAGGCAAGTTGAACTACTTGTGAGTTTAACTTACCTGTTGTTTATTTTTGTTTTGTGCTGTTATTTTTCCCACCCTTCCAATTCTACTTCCCCACACCTCCTTGTCCTTTCCTTCCGCTCAGGAAATGATGAAAACACACGGCAAGGCACAAATCCCCGACTATGTACGGGGAACGTGCCATTTGAGCCAATATATTCTGATTCCTGATTCGTTTGGTGGTTACATTCACGCCGAAATGTCCTAGATTTGTTTTGAAAACCGTCCTGAATTCGATTCCGGAAATTTTCATATCCTCTGTGATTCCTACACGCAACTTTTTCGGGTCTCATTACTTTGGTGCAGCATTATGTCTCCCCTCTTTGCCATTCTGATATAAAGAAAGGCTTTCTAATCACTTCAAATCGACTTTCCAGTCAAGTCTCGGAGGGGCGAATACCGTATACCATATAACCTACGAGAAAGATCGTCGAGATCAGAAAATGTCTGTGTTTGTTACTCTCGAGTGGGAAACTTTAAACGACTTGGTACGTGGTACTGTCGGATTCATACTGCTCTTTCCCCATTACATCAACTGACTAAATGTACACCTTCTGTAAATATTACTTAGGGAAGGATTATGTTCTTGTACCTGCTCTTTTCTTAACCCGCGGGCTCTTGCATTTGTTGAGCCTTGAGCCATTGAGGTTCCACATCGATCCGAAACTTAGAGCCAGTGAGCTCATTGCTTTGTCGCGATCAACGTGATAGTTCCTGGAAAATAAGCTAGACACCGAATTCTCATTTGTCCAACGATGGCACGTTCTTATTTCCCCTCATCCGTTGCTTTTGCTAGAACGACCCTTGTAACTTCGGACTGTCGCCAATACATTGTGTGTGTTTGTGTGAGTATGAGGAGGAAGCCATGGCTGAACCGATTTGAAAACATTGTTTCAAACCAACGGTATAGCGCTCCCACAAGCTGCTATTATTTTTTTTTACTGCACGAACTTCCGCTTGCGGAGATACAGGTTGAAGAGTGCGATCCCACAGTAAATTTCCATATAAATAGGTACTGTAATGATTATTAAAATGGGTGCAACATTCTTTGTATTTGCGAATCTAGATCACTAATGACCAATGCCAAGTTCTTAAGTTTATGTAACACCTATTTTTCCGCAAACGCTTACTGATTTTTACAAACTTGGTTTCAAATGTAGGATATAATGCGAGAAATTACAAAAATCGAATTTGTAATTTACATGCCAAAAGCGAAATACATATAGGTACCAAGCGTAATAAGAATGTAGCAGACTTATTGAGTTATGGAATCATAGCTTGGATATATGAGAAAGAAACGATTGCACCACTAGGTTGATTAAAACAGGTTTTTCAAATTAGTTATAGCATATTGACCGGTTATTTCGTCATTAGAGCAATATTTGTTTAGAATAGCAGTATATCTCAGACAGTATCTCAATATCTCTGAAGAGAACGTCAATGCAACAGCAAAGTGTTCCAATCATCACTATACCAGTACTCATCTCAAGTATTGTCCGACAAGGCATTTTCGGTCTGCGATTTTGTTTTGATCTTGCATGATATTGCAAGATTACAACTTTGAATTTTTGACAAAATAACGGGTGAGTCAGAAGTAGATGGACTAAACTAAAACCCAGGGTAGGTTTTCTGTATAACAAATAAGTTTTATATCTAGTAGTTATTTAAAAAAAGTAGGACAGCTTATGGTCTATCTTTCTCCAGTGTACCTAAACTTCCTTTACTGCTCCCATCATGGTCTAGGCGACATTGAGATCTACTCTGCATATCCTTGATTTTAATTGTGCTACTGAAGCAGCTTCCCAAAATGCTTCGATTGGTTGAAGTTTTGGTACATTCCGCGGATTATCATCTTTTCGGCCACATTTCACACATTGAGAGTTCAACCAAGCAAAGGTATTAGTTTCAATAGGAGGCTTCAGCCGGATGGTAAACGAGGGGTATAAAAAAATATATCTGATGCACGATTTGGAAAATGGAATTTCGAATTACGGAAACAAGTTTTCTGACATGCATGGAGAGTGCTAATCATACACAGAAATTGAAACTTGCTAAAATGAGCTCAAATGCTGGTTTGTTATGGTTTCACAATCTATAAAAGTAGGCTTTGAGACACACGCATAAATCAAAGAGGGCAGCTCCCTTCGTATGCCGCTATTATGACAAAATTTGTAATATGTAATTCGACGCCTTTATCCAAGTCAAAAATCAAATGTTGGAAAATACGTTTTATGGCTCACCAAGTCTTCCTCACCAAGGTTCCTGTAGACCCGGGACTACGACACACTTCGACATCTGATGAAAAGTCTAACTAATCAAATAAGACTCATTTATCGCAAAAAAAATAATGTGTTTCCAAGTGCTGAGGTTTTATGATATAATGAATATTTGCGCTCGTTTGGCATTAACTCGTTACTCAATTGATGAGTAATACTGTTAGAGCTGTCCCAAATGTTATTATGAGAATTTGTGGCACTGCCCGTTATGAGTACAAAACAATTTCTACCACAATATGACACAACCTTTTTAAAATCATCAAAACGCGATGTAATATGTAGCAAATTTACCGAACAATAGACGTATTTCTTGTCTATGCTCTCAACAACCAGATTGACAGCAAAAATATCGTAAGTTGTTATCTCAAATATGAGACCTGTGCACTATACGCAAAAATGAATGCACTAGGTAGGGTGATGTGCCTATTATGGCAGTAGAGCCTATTGTGACCCTATTTCGTACCCCTTGGTTTCGAACCAAGCATATGAGATAATGACACTATCGATTTGGCTAAAACAGGTGAGAAAAAATAAGCTCAAGTTTTATTCTTTATTTGTTGTGCACATATGTATTTAGAACTATCATCTAAATCCAACTTTTAATTAAAACAAAATCACCTTATTGAAATATCTACTAATCCGCCTCACTCACGTAGTGAACCGAAACTGGATGCAACGGCGCTTAGCAAAATAAACTTTTACGAGCCAGCATTTACCGCCTCATATCTCGTTGTTCCAGCACCAATATACTAAACATTGCACTGATACATACCTTTATTTTAGCTGGAGAACCTTTTTACGATAATTTCACTTTAAAATCACTCGTCAAACACTAGAATAGGCCTAGTGTTATAATAGGATAAAACTAAATACGGGGGTTCCTATTATTGGCATGTTTTGCTGATACACTACCACAATCAAAACCAACTTTTTGTATCCATCATACAGAAAAGAATCACCAGTGCGGCCAAACCAAAACATGAACTTGTAAATATAATGTAATGCAATTTCAGGTATAAGTAATCAATTACTTCAAGTTATTCAACTAATTGCTGATTGCAGATATTTTATTTTCATCTGCACATACAATTCGGATCGGGAGAAAGCAATGTGTGGTGAAACTTATCATTCCAGTTGCTAACCTTCGAATGGTTTTTTCTGCGTGCGCAATTCTGGGCGCTCTTCTACTAACAGCTGATGAGTTTCATTGATGTGCGTGATGTTTACGTTTGTTTTGATCGGCTGAAAAAAGCAGAATGATTCGTTTTACAAATCACACGTTGGCGTCCATGATCTGGATACCTAGTTAGAATCGACGCAAATGGAATATGAGGCATTGCGTTTCAACTAGATTGTTTTTCGATGAGGTGGAAATTGGCACACCCATGAGGCGATAATTGGATCGTTGAGGTGGGAATAGATGCACAGAATGGAACATTTATTTTCATTTATGCTGAAAATTGAGGCAATTCTGCTAAATAAGCATTATATAGATGTTTAAGAAACAGTACACTGATACTTTATTCTGAAAAATGTTATAGATAATATGGCTTCTTTTGAAGTTGTTCAAAAAATAGTGCGACCCTCTCCCTAATGGTGCCAAAATAGGCTCATCACCCTATTTCACAAGAAGTGGTCATGCAATTTTTTTAAATGCAATGAAAACGGGGTTTGCTAAGTTTTCAACATAATAGCATCCTTCATGAAAATACAGTCCACAACAACTAGAAGCTATCGAAAACGTTGGATAATGCTCTCCTATTTGTGTTAATTAGGGGCATGGCTAATTGTTATTTTAATTGCCGCAAGGTTCTACTGTATCAATTTTGTTGGCTATTTTCGGCAAATTTAAGGCTAAGAGAAACGAAAGCATGGACATGGACATGATCGAAAGGAAATGTAAAGAAACCTTTGCCTTCTGCTAAGTAGGAGTTGGGCGTTGTACCCAAGTCTACCGCATGGTCATTGATAGAACATAACTCATCATCATGCTTTACCGCCGACGCCGACATTTTAATATGATTATAACGCCGAACTCATACTTAGCAAAAGGCAAAGGATTCTGCACATTTCCTTTCGATCATGTCCATATGAGCCTGCTTAGTCATAGTTTTCCGTTCTGATTAACTCTAGAATACCTATCCGTCTTTCAATTTTATTGCTTTCGTTTCTCTTAGTCTCAAATTTGCCGAAAATAACCAACAAAATCATACAATCATCCATTATGTTAGAGCTTCGGTTGACACAGCGATGGAAAGGTCAATTATGCTTCGTTTACTGACTTATTTTAGTCTTTCCAGCCTTTTGGTTTTCAGCTAGAGGTTAACTTGGGACTCCTATTTCTGCTGCATTCCACGACGTGAGAGCAGGACTCCAGGGACACGGCATCCAGGCTGATTTAGTCCAGAGAGAGATAATAGACTGTTATCTACCTCCTAATGGACCACAAACGAGAAAGTTTGTACTACTTGAATAGTATATGACACTAGATCCCAACTAACTTTTCCCAACTAACTTTTCAAATGTTTTTGGACAAAAAACTAACAACAAGTAATTTCGACATTTCTTTAGAAAGTTCAATTTATTTGTGTTTTAAAACCCCCAAAACAACATGTACGTAATTGTAAATGCCTTAGTCTGGCGGTTCAATGGCTAAAGACTTAGATGACCTTAGAAGTCACTCGGCGTATGCTCGAGCCCCAGCCAGAAGGAGCTCTTAGTGATAAGTAGGGTCGCAATACTAACCCTGTAATCGCACTGTAAAATAATTTCAGTACCAAGGTATTGTTTTTGATAGTGAATTATTGAAACTCAACGATAAAGTTGTAATGGACTGTTCATGACACACAGCTTGTTCTATGTAGTATGAAAATATTTAGATCAAAATACTATTCTACCGTATAACTAATCTTACTAATTTCAAAGATCTTTCTTGGTCGGTGTCCATACTTACTGGTCGGTGTCCAACTGGACATACTGGCTCATAGTACCAGTGCATTACTTGCGGTATAAATCAGTTTCGTTAACATTTTGTCTATATAATATGATAATAAGATGGTAATAATATATACCCTGATCAGGAAGTAAGAAATAGGAAAATCACTGGTTCCAATAGCTAGCCTGTTCTGTCGAGTCTCGACCTAGATAGACGCTTTGTGTTAGTAGAAGTAGTTCTTCAGCTCTAAACGTTGGGATTTCACTTAGATATCCGTTGAAATAACTGTTCAAGTTACGTACCGAAATTTGGCACCAGATTTTTTTTACGATTTTGAATATAACCATATTTCGCATAGTTCAAAAAACCAAACCTCATATTCGTGGATTCAATACTTTTTGGTCTATCAACTATTACTTGAAAGGAATCGCTATGTTAAAAAACGTGGTATTTTGAGAATCGTGCAAAAATTTGGGCAAAAAATACCCATGAAAAACAGGCAACGCGCTATAAGATTTTAGGAAAAATCCGCCCATGTGCCAGAGGTGAATAATCATTAGATTGATTTGAGCAAACTGAATGCTAGCATATATTCATAGCATAAAGTCATAAAGCTCAAAAGAAATATAGTACGTAGTTTTCGAAACGAAATCATTCTTTTATCATGATTTATTATAAGGGTGCAATATTTTGGCGCTTCTTGTAGCTAGTATGAGTAATTTAATAATTTTTTTATAAATTTATAGTATCAATTGGAAAGAAATCGGCAATCGAAGCTTTTTAGTAGATTTCTCCACAAACGAAGCTTTATCTGTGAGTTCTAAAATACAAACAGGGCAACTATCAATGATGTAACGCAAAATTTTCATTTCATTTGTCCCCTCCCACTTCTCAGGGTCATTGGTTATTTCCTTGGTAAATAAGTCACGAATAAGATGTCCAATATTTTTTTCTTCGGTAGAAATACATTTGGTATGTTTCAGGTTACTTTTTTCCACCAAATTTCACAAAATGTGGAAATTTTTCATTGTCCCTCCCTCAATACAAGTGTGACATGATTTATAAATAGCCCCTACACCAAGCTTTCGGGTAGTACTAATTTAGCACAAACCCTGTGCTTTTCTACTGCGCAGAACAAGCGACGATATAATGCGTACGACGGGAAAATTGAAAAACGCTGTTATGAAGTTTTTCAAATCAAGTTTTGCTACCATTAGTTTCCTCGGATTCTTACGAATCCATTGGTAATCTATACTTGGGTAGTTTTATGGGAAAAGCGAGAGAAAAAGCGGGTTGAAGAAATCATTCATTTCATTCGCGTGTACGCATACATTCATATGAGTATCGTATATGCGTATTATATTGATATCCCCAATTCTGCAGATAAAAAGAAAAAGAAGCCCGACGGGGGCCTTAACTGAATCAGTTATAGCTGAATTGCTTTATGTAACGGAAGAGTATAGTGTAACAATATTTTGGCTAGCGCATACCCTGGTATTACACGCCCAATATTATCACAGGCAGTTGTTGCATTGGCTTCGGTTTTCCCGATTCTAAATCGTGAAATAAGTTTCCGCTATCCTCTTTCGATTAGTTTTTCCAGTTTTAGCAGTGTCTGATGTTGATCAGAGAAAGTGAAAATGAGCTAACTAGGTTGTAGCATCAGATCATAGTAATCGATTTTCTATCACTGTCTATTAAAAGTTTCAGTAGGGATGAAATATTTGTAAAGAACGATTTTTTGCATCCTTGATTGAGATGATGCTTTCATTGAATTCGTAGCTCTTACTTTTGCGAACAAATTTGCTGAAGACACCAAGTATCTATGTTGAATACTTTGAAAGTTGTAGCTTATTGTTTGTGGATGACCCATCGGCGCTTATTTATTGTTCAATATAGTAATGATCCGTTCAAACAAACTAGTCGAATTTCATTTCTATAAAACGGAAAAGGATGAAATCAGAATTTCATTCACTATTACAGCTAGAAACAACCACCGAACAATTCCAAGTTGTCTGAATGTACCTTGATCACTTATCAGTGCAAAAATCTTCATTTAGCTTATGACAGCAAATTTTCTAACACATAACCATCAAATCGATCTGGAACATATCTCGGAAAATGAGAAGCGAAATAAATAACTCCAAGTAGAATGAAAGTCGTTCTAAACTCGAACTTTTTCGAATACTGTCTTTCCATTATTATTCGCTTTTTGTCGTATTCCATATTGTGATATATTATTTTGAAGACCCATATTTTAGATCAATAATAAAATCAATCAAGATCAATTTCGATTTTTTTTAAATTTTACAGTGGTGTAACCCCTTAAGTGGTTGATTTAACGGCTTCTTTCAAAATTTATCGAACCTACTCCCATTCGTTCATTCGTTAGAGTAGTTTATGCTAAAAAGAGTGTACTAAATTAATAGGAACACTTAAATTTAGGAAGTTATGACCCTAGCTCCACAATACAGTTTGCGACAGAATTGCTCAATTGAAAATTATTAAATGAAACGAATGAAAACAAATATTAGACTATAGCATTTTGTACGCATGCACTTCAGAGGTCCAAGAGTTACAATTTATGTTCTAGTTCTCGGATCGCCAACACATTTTTTTCTATTTTCGGCCCAGTTCTCAAGGGAAATCTTTTTGAACTTTTTGCATACATATTGCATTGAATGAAGAACTTAGATAATGTATTCATAAAGTATTAGTAATAATTCAATTGTCCGTTCATTTTAAAAGGCCATTTTCTATAACTTTACTGATTTAATTTCACTTTCAAAATTTCTCGAAACATCATGTTCTAAAAGTTCTCAACCGATATAATATTCGAAAACAGTTATAAAAAATGTCTCATCACACTGGTAGATGGATTCAACGCGTTTTTTTTAAATAAGTGCACGAAAAAACATGCGCCCTTCTGAAACATACTTATGAATCAAAATGGTTTTACGGTTAGTCGAAAACAAGATTTACAAAACGACAAGCACTGCCAAATATGAATCGGGAATGGTCGAGTTTATTGACATTCCCTATTTATTTCTAGGATTCATCATACACATCATGACGTTATTTATTTAACTGATAATCGATTTTTTCCTTTGAATGGATATCGATATCTTTATCCTCAAGAAACTGACATAACTGGTAGGTGACTATAGCAACATGACTAAGATAAGCGACCCACTCAATACTTCGTGTACATTGTGTTTAACTTCATTTTCTAGCCCTAATTTATTTCATTTGAAAATGTATCACGAAATCTTGATTTTATCCATACTGGTAATATATCAGTAAGGTATCTTAAATAAACTTGTTACGTCACTGTTCAGTTAACCCCAGCATCCATAAGCTACACATTGTCACAATTATTTTTCACCTATTCCACCCTTAATACAAGGTCTCTGTCTAGAATATACTTTTTTGCATAACTAGTAGGTAGGTATTTGAATAAAGAAAACTAATATCGTCCGGCGAACATGTTAGCGATGGCCCTCGCGATGCTAAATTGATATAATCTTTCGGTGTTCGTGATTTTGAAATACTTCGAGGTAATCTTTTTTCTGTGTTCGCGAACATCGTTTCGAAGCTCCGTGTAACTGTTTCAAAAATATCGATCACACGAACCAAGAGCTTAGCTCGTGTTCGTCGAAAACTACGCAAAAGCTTTTACATATCTTTCCGAACATCAAAAATGAAAGCTTCATTTGTCCTCGCCGAGGAGCATGCGAAAGAATCGCCCAAATGTCCGCAATTACGATGGTAAGCGATTGTGATGCGAAGCTTGTGCAAACGAACCAGTAACGCAAAGCTTCGTGGTTTGAAAGTATTCGAACATAGGTTCGGTTCGAATATTTCCTGCCCTGGTGTCTGTGTGTGTATGTAATGGACAAACTCTCATTCGTGTTTCTCAGCAATGGCTGAACCGATCTTATCCAAACCAATTTTAAATGAAAGAACAAAAAAACAGTAAGAACGCTATTAATTTGTTTTTGATTCTGATGTTTAGTTTCCAAGATATGAATGTTTGAATGTGTACAAATAGCGTTTTTTGCAGTTTTTTAATTATCTGCCGAAATTGACAATATAGATTAACAATTCATATGTTTTTAGACAGCTTTAACGAATACCTTTCGAACAAGCTATAGATTGTTGAAATCGGACTATTATCAAAAGAGATATTTAACATTAAATGCGGACGAAAGATTTTTATCATTTCCCATTGCCAGAAATATGACCAAGAACATGTAATCTATTGTTAACGCCAAAACGGCTTATTTTAGGTTAATAGTATCTTCGGAGAATTTAATGGAGGCAATATGCCCTTTCTTTTGGTATTGTGCTTTTGCTGATTAATCCCCCTATGAGTGAGATATTTTCACACATTTTCTTGGAAGTGATTATATCGAAATGCAATTGCTTCAGCAAATTTGTAGCTCTTACTTTTGCGAATAACTTTACTTCAAATATCTATTTCGAATACTTTAAAAGTTATGGTTTGTTGTTTGTGGATTACCTGTTGTCGCCTATGTATTGTTCAATATAGTAGGGGAGAGAGGGTAACAATGAAACACATTTTTTCTACAATTTAATTTTGATGATAATACATGTTATTTGTGTAACCAAAAGCGATACATAGTGCCACTCTGTTGTTAACTAATACATTTATTTTTTCCAGCTGGTAAAATTCACGGGAAATAACATTTTTTGGATAATGAACAGTCGGTGGTAAAATGTATCAGTGTGCCCCATGGGTAGGAACTATTAAACACGATGTCGTCTATAGTGAAATATTCTACTTATAAATTTTATTCTTTTGTTTTGACCAAGAATGATCCTAACGCTTTGAATTAAAGTTATAAATCGTTTGTTTACGAAAGAATCCACTATATTATCGCGTAACATCGAACCACCATATATGCATATTAGCTGCAATCCTGAAATAAGAGACAATTTCTACAAAACTTGCCCAAATTTACTAATTTTGCACTATATGAGTAGTATTTACTATGGAAAATCGGAACCCATTCACATTTTGAGACAGACCACAAAAACAAAAAAAAATCACTGTTCCCCATACGCCATCGTTTCACAATGGGTCTATTCATGAAAATTGTGAAATTACACAGAACCATGAGAAGTTACCAAAAAACTTTGTTCGCGGCAAATGTTGAGCATAAAATTTGCTATAAATAGCAATAGACTAAACATTTATTCGATGAATGGTAACTCACAAAGATGGAATAATGTTATTCATTGCAAATTTACTCTGGCTGTCACAAAACAAACAAATATCCATTAAAAGAGATAGAGTTATCAGATCTCTTCCAAAATATAGCAACACATGTAAAGAATTAGAAATAGTGAAATATGAAGGAATGAGACGATTCTGATCATGCATTATGATTTTATTGCGAATGTTTCATAGTTCCTGCTGGTCCACTGTTACCCTCTCTCCCCTAATAATCCATTGAAATAAGCCAAGCATTATTTCGATAAAACGAATTTTGTATTTCATTTGACGCTAGAAATAATCACCGAACACTTCCAAGCTGTCTGGAAGGAACTTGATAACTTATCAGTGCAAAAATGTTCATTTGTGCGAACCTTCTGACTGCAAATTTTCTAACTTATAACCATCGGATCGATCTGAAACATATCGGAAAATGAAAAGCGAAATGAATAATTCCAAGCAACGGCGTAGCCAAGAGAAGGTTTTGGGGTTTAACACCATACAACCGCACCCCCCCCCCACCCAAAAAAATATTGGATTGAAGTTGAAAATTTATTGATGCTGACTGATTTAATTCAATATTACAATAATAATTATCTGATCCGTACATTGATAACCTGTTGTTGTAAACATCATGAGGACTTTTGATAAATTGTCGGAATGGGGTCCTGATATGTAACTGATCTATTGGTCTTGATTTCACAGTTGTCTAATAGCATCAATATCAAATTCCTGCCTGAAAACATTCCAATAGAAAATTCCAGAGTTCTGTAATCAATCATAATCCTCAGATTTCTTTTCAAATTGAGCTCGCTTTTGTAGAGATGCACTGTAATAAGGGTCTTTATTTAATAGAAAGCGAAGTTAAAATTGATTTAATGTCTACGAAACATGCTCACCAAAAAAATGCATAACTTTCAACATTTGCAAAAAATGTTTTTGCCTTTCTCATTCACTCTAAAATTCGTCAATCTAATCCCGACCCGGAGGGCCGAGTGTCGTATGCCAATCGACTCAGTTCGTCGAGATCGGAAAATGTCTGTGTGTATGTGTGTATGTGTGTATGTGGAAAAATGAGACCTATGTTTCTCAGAGATGGCTGGACCGATTTGCACAAAGTTAGTCTCAAATGAAAGGTACAACCTTCCCATCAGTTGCTATTGAATTTTTTATTGATTGGACTTTCGGTTCCGGAGTTACGAGTTGAAGAGTGCAATCACACAGCAAATTCCCATAAATGAAATGAAAAATTTTCAAAATCACATTTGTATTTTTGATGCCAAATGATTTTAAAATGCATGAAACATTGAGATGTTTGACAAAAATTGACTTTTTTGGACTTTGGTACATTTTTGCCTTTCTCATATAGAAAGGTTATGCAATCACTCTAAAAATTGTCAATCATACCGGCCCGGAGGGAGTATGCAGTGAGGGGTTGCTACTTTAAAATTAAAACTAGTTTAAAATTTCTTAACAAGTTGAAAATTTTCGGTAGGGCCCGGATCTTTCTCCATGATCCGCCGATGATTTCAAGCGATGCTTCAGTATTACATAGTATCTCAAGATCATGGCTGTCGATCCGTTGTATGTGTGTGCAAATCGTACTGAACATGTAATATTCATTTCCACCATTGTATTGAACATAACCAGCCATGGAATCGTAGTCTGGACAAATGAGAAAAGCACAATTGCACCACTAGGTGGATTAAAACAGGTTTTTATTTTGGGAATGCGTCGAGTTGAGACGAAAACGTAATATGATTAATAACGAGGATAACACTTTCCGAATATAAAGAAAAATTTATGAAAAGTGACGATTTCCATTCGACTCTAGCAGGTCCTGATCGATTTTGATGAGCATTTGATTTTTGTTGTATGACCAATTATATGTATAGGTAAAATGTTCAAAAACAGTAATTTAAGGTCAAGATATCATCTTTTTGAAACCGCCAATTTCGGAGGTTTAGTATCTTCGATGAGTTTTACAAACGTTAAACAGCGCATCATTTGATAAAATAATTTTGACGGTATATCGTCCAAGAAGTATTTATGGTGAATTTTCTCAGTTTAATATTCATGACTACAATAAAGTCTCAACAAATTCGCTAAAGACACGAACTCTGTTACTATTTTCTGAAAAATTAATTCTGCATAATTTTAAAACTTCGAAAATTACGGTTTCGGAATTATGCCGTTTGAACAGTAAGATCGATTTTCACCAAACCCCCACCAAACCGAATTTCTGGCTACGCCGCTGACTTCAAGTAAGTAAAAATAAAGTCATTCTACACTCGTTCACAAGAAACTTCTTCGAATGCTGAATATCTATTATAATACATTGAAACCCCGATTTTATCAGCCAAATATGAACATATGTTTGATGGGCTCTAGCAGACGAACAAGACTGAATTCGAGTATAGGTACATTTCATTTTTGGGGATTTTTTTTATTGCATCGAACTACAACAATTTTTAGGTAGTTTTCAATATTTATAGGTATTTTATAGACTTCTTCCAAAATTTGGCGAACCTATTCCAATTCGTATACCAATTAATTGGTATACTTAAGGGTTTATATGATGCAGATAGAGAAAATACTGAAATTTTCAGCTTTTTTCGTACACAATATTACGAAAGCTTATTAAACAATTTTTTCTAATAAGTTTGCGAAAATTATGAACTATTTGAAATTTTTTAATAGTTGTATTTGTTATTTAACCGTGATTTTTTAATAAATAGTGACCATCGCTTCACAACGTAGTCTATTTTTCATGGCTTGCGGTGAGCACGATCTCTCGAATTGCTGAACTGAAAATTATGGAATAGAAATTAATTTTTAGTATTCTCTACAGATTTAACTCGCCGCGCAGATAGCTCTGAATTAGACGCGCTGGTGCCCTAAGACGATTTCGTTAGATTTTCAGAGCACTGTGCACCAAGTGCATTAACGCAAGTGACGGAAGGTTATCGAAAAGTTTCGTGAAAATGAAAATTCCAGTAATGATGATGATTTTCCCAAACGGTTCGTTTTCGAGAGGTTTTTATTTGTTATTTGGCATTAGGATTAGCGATAATAATTCAAATCAAGGATACTACTGGGAAGTCACCTTTAGAAAAAGTCGATGTCGAAGTAAAATTTGGACTATGCACGCATGAACTTCAGAGATAGTGTTATATCAGGAGCAGTGATTTCATTTCAACGCTTTTTTGTTAAAAGGGCGATACTTACAAATGTAAACATAAGGCTTTTTTCATACATGCGAATGAGGGCTTTTAAACGCAACAAATTTACCTAAAAATTTGGATTCTACGATATTGCTTTCTTAAACTACAGCAAAAAATACAACGGGCGAAACTGTATTTTTGTTTGTTTATTTAAAGTTTGGCCCTCCGCGCTCCATGCAAACAAACAGAGCGATACTTTTTTTGCTAGCAGTTTAGAGGCGAAACTGTTTTTTTCGTATTTTTTAGGATTATCAGCTGTAAATAGTAACAATGATCGCTATTGAAAAAACCCGGACGAAATCGGTGGTGTAAAACGGTAGTTATTGTAAAAAAACGTAAGGGCGATACTTCAATGCTGATAAGTGGGACCGAAAAAGTAAACAATCGCCAAAGGGGCGATACTATCATTTTGTCAATTTCAATAGCAAAAACAAATTTTAATTTAACAATTTCAAATACTTTATGAAGTTTTGGGTTTCGATCACTGAATCATGCAATCTAGGATGTAAAAAACACAATAGTTTTTAAATAGGAAATAAAACCAAGTCTGGAAATATTCACTGTTGATTTTCTTTGAATGGTGTCAATGCTAGTATCGCTTTTCTCAAGAAAAAGTGTTGATTTCTTAGTTCTCAGTCGCGTTGGAAATTTGAGTAATGTATAAACTTCAAATCGATTCAAATAAAAATTCGATTTTTTTGGCTCAGTACAATATATAACCCCTTTAGGAAAATTCAGTTTTCCCACCACAATGCATTGATTGAGGAATTTAAATATTTTATTAACAGAGCATTAGCAATAATTCGTTTGTATGTCTATTTTATGGGCCATTTTTTCGCTTTCCCATTGATTTGGTCTGAGATTTCTAGCACTGATGTTGTACTATGCTGATTTGAGCGATTCTCTGAGTCCTGCCACTATCCCATGTAGTATGTGTTATCTAGGGTTGTGGTACCGGTAATACCGGTACCGAAAATCCCGGGAATACCGACCCATTTTTGGTACCGTAATACCGGTACTGAACAAAATCCAGTACCGGTATTTTCGGTACCATACATTTTTTTATGAAAAATAGGTGGACTCTCTAGGGGGACCTGTTTCAAAATATCGGTCTACAAGATGGCTTTTACTTATATTTATTGTCTTCTAGATAAATCGTTGAGCTAACACCTTTGTAGGGGAATGAGGTGGGGCCATCATCATAATAATTCTAGAAGTAAAACATTACTAGCTCCCGTTGTACTGAACGGTATGTTTAAATTCTTGCTTTATTTTGTCGAAATTAAAATTTAACGATCTTGTACTAAATTTCAAAATATTCACATCTAGCGTAAGAGACGTAAAAATTTGCTATTATTTTGTTTATTAGCGACCTTCTGGTCAGGCACGTAGCCAGAGGGGGGGCTAGGGGGCTAAAGCCCCCCCCCCCGAAATTTTTCAAAAATAAATTTAAGAAGCAACATGTTTTTCGGTAACTCGTAAAAAAATTGTATCTTGTTTGGTTTCAACAAATTAATGGGAGAATGGTGAGGAAGATTACTATTTCGAGCCACCGAAGACATCGGTCACGATATCTACTCAGTATGCCGAGTCTGATAACACACTTCCTTTCATATTGTGTGATTCGTCGGAAGAACAAAAGAAACTGTTAGTTTAATTCTTGCTGGGGTGATCCGTCGGATGATTGAATCGCAGAAGCAAGAAGTGGTGCTCCAGCCAAACGTGGAGGCTATTGACTTCCGGAATTTTTGTATAACCGAATTTCATGATGGGAAATATTTGCTGAAGGTGAAAATAGAGGTTATGCTTACGAACTTCGCCTTTAACGAGTTCTACCTTGCCAGGCATTCAGTACTTATGTTATTGAACAAATAAGCCCAGGCGAAACCAGTCATTTTGCAACTTGTAACACGTGGTTGATTCTCATATATATGGATGATGAGAAAATCAATGTTCGGCTAAGATCTGATACCACTTACTTGAACCGCGGGCGAACGACCAGGAGGTTAAAGCCCCAATAAACAAACTTAACTTATTTGAACCGTGGCCATTAAAAGATTCCTGTCACATTTGGAAAAAATGGAATTTATTATAAAGGACACATCTAGGAATTAGACGGGCAGGGTCAGCTAGGATTTCGTCCTAGCTGACCCTGCATGTACAAAACGCAATGCGATAGTATCATTATACACGTTACATCTTTGCACATCCAAAGTCTCCAATACGATTACCTGAAAAACAAACAATTGCCAAATTTGTGGCTGCTGTTCATATAATATTGACGGAAAAAACTGCGTCTAGTATCTCAAAATTAACAGTGGACATGGCAGTTACCACGATAATAATACGGAAGTGTACATGATAGATATGAACGACCACCAAGACGCGGTTGGTTATGAAAAATATTTCTCAGTCAGTAAACAGGTCAATCGCACGAGATCTGTTGGACAACCATTAGCGTTTTATCATTTTCATTGTTTACATCGTGGAAATATGTTAAAGGCTCAAGGCTTCATTTAGCTAACGCATTGAACCGACTCAAATAAACGAATTATATAATAAAAAATTGGGAGTTTCATAGAAAACTGAGTATAAAAACTGTCCCAAAATTTACATTTATCGCTAGTAATAGCATCTAACAAAACTCATTTTATGCTAGATATTGGCCTGAATAAAGAAAGTTAGTTAAATCATACGCAAATTGGATTTTTGTAATAGATTAGAGCACTGTACGCTTAATATAAACGTCAGGCATCTCACTCAAGCGTGCTAAACAAAAACATTTCAATTAGCTGATAACATAGTTGTAGCCGAGACGACAGTTTTTTTTTTATTTTCGCATCATTTTAATGCAATAGTATTTCTATTGACACTCAATTTCATTTTATGTGAGGAATGCTGGCCGTATTGAAACACTGTTAGTCTGGAAAATCGAACAATAAGCAAGAAAAACGTGAAAAAGTAAACAAGCCAAAAAGTGGTAAACCAGCGGTTTTCCTGAGGTGTTCATCAACCCACGAATCGTATATTACTAATTTTGTTTATATGAACGCACAGTAGCGGTAGGACTAACTGACGTGACTTACTTTCCTTCGGATGTCAATTGATCAATTGATGCTAAACCACATATTAGTCAATCAACCATAATAAACTAAATGTTGCAACCACCACCAGCATTTTAGTCGCTTTCGATGGTTTATAATTAATGCCTATGTAAGTTTGAAAACGACGTGTCGATAGATTGATCAGACATCAGTAGGTTATCACGGAGAGCGACTAAAATGTTGTAACTAGTTGAGTCTATAAGTCAATAAGGTAGGATTATTGTTTCGATTTCATGTTTTCATTATATTACAGTCTTTCGTTTTAGTTTTGGTCTTTATGGAATAAGATGATAAGACATCACGGAGAAAAAAAGCAAAAAGGAATCAATAGATTGAAATCGAGGGGAAGTAAGTGCGATGTATTCCCTTCTATGTATCAAAATTAAGAGATGCTGAAATTATTGAGCTTGTTCACATTTATAGTTTCTAGTTATGTTATCAGCAATGAAGCATTTAGTAAAATTTTACGTAAATTAGATGATAGTAGTAACTGTGTTAAGTGATTTTCATTCGATTTGTGGACAATTTTCTTGAATAGATTAAATTCCGGGCAGTTACCTTTAGTTGATTAAATCATTGAAATACATAAGTCATTCCACGTAAGTTTTACAACCAAAATTTCTATTTCTTCCAAAATGTTTTCTTACATTCTTTAGCTAAAAATAATTGACACGTATTTTTTGGTTTGGCTTAATATTATATTTTTTTTTTCAAGTTATTCGCTATTGAACTTTTGAAGTCTATAAAATTGAAGATTTTTCAATCTCTAACTCGGAAACGACTCGATATATGAAAAAAATATTAAATAAAAAAAATTGCGTTTTCAAATAAGCTTACCAAATTAAATCACAATTTTTTTGTTATATAACTTATGAAATTTGCAATTACTTGAAACAAATTGAATTTTTTTAAGGTTGGACCAAATTTTTTATTTATTATTTTCTTTAAGTATTAAAATTATGTTAAAAAGATTGTGTAAAAATTTGGCAGTGGAATTCTTTGCGAGATATTACAATTATAAACATAAAACAAGGCAATTTTACACTAAACGCCCAGTGAAAGGCCTGTTATAACTGAAATATCTCGTAAAACACTTCGAGTTCCATTCTGAAATTTTCACATAATCTTCTTAATATAGTTATGTAATCAAAATAAATTTGATTTCGGGAGACTTTAAAAAAATATATGCTTTTAACATTAGAATACCCCCAAAAAAGTCTTCAATTTGCAGAATGCGAGTCATTCCACGATTTACAACTATAATTTTAGTTCCCTCCAGTCTTTTTGCATTCTTTAGCTGAAAATTATAGACACGATTTTTTTACTTAGGCTGAATTTGATTTTTTTTTGATGCGACTTTCAACGAAATAGGAGGAAAACACAATTTGTTCCGAAGCGCCATCTTGTAGGCAGATAATCCCCACCAATAGCACACAAACACGCTCCATAACAAATTCCTACTATTCATAAATTTTTACGGCAATTGGTTAAGCCGTTTGGGAGTCCATAAATCATATACATACAAATATCGACTTTTAATAATATAATAATTTTTTAAAGTTTTATAAATTTAATAGAATTGGACATTTTTCATTCCCTGATAACTGAGAAACTATAAGATTTCTGGAAAAAAGCATTAAATAGTAAAAGCTGCGTTTTCGAAAGATTTCGGCGGATTTTTTTTGTAATATTTGTTTTTGTTAAAAAATTTATGTATTATGCAAATATTAGTAACAAATAATTTTTTTTTCAGGGTAGAGCCAAAAAAATCTTTTTAGCTTTTTCAAATAGTTTATAATTATATCGAGAAGATTGTGTACAAATTTCAGAAAGAAATTTGAAGTATTTTACGAGATATTTCAATTACAATAGGCCTATCACTAGGCGTTTGGTGTAAAATTGCCTTGTTTTAAGTTTATAATTGTAATATCTCGCAAAGTATTTTGATATCCACTCCCAAATTTTTGCACAATTATTTTAACATGATTCTTAATATTTAAAGAAAATAATAAGTAAAAAAATTGGTCCAACTTAAAAAAAAATTAAATTTGTTTCAAACAATTGCAAATTTCATAA
Organism: Topomyia yanbarensis; assembly: GCF_030247195.1. Classification (NCBI taxonomy): domain Eukaryota; kingdom Metazoa; phylum Arthropoda; class Insecta; order Diptera; family Culicidae; genus Topomyia; species Topomyia yanbarensis. The sequence goes on from NC_080672.1 coordinate 224,964,055, forward strand.
AGAAATTGCATTTTTTTTTCAGTAAGCTCATTGAGTACACAACTTTTTTATTTAATTTTTTTTCATATATCGAATCGTTTCCGAGTTATAAGTGATTGAAAAATGATCAATGTTATAAGCTTCAAAAGTTCAAAAACTAATAACTTGAAAAAAAATCATATTCAGCCAAAATAAAAAATACGTGTCAATTATTTTTAGCTAATGCATGCAAGAAAAAAAATTGGAGGGAATTTATATTTTGATTGTAAATCAGACGTGGAATGACCCATATATTTTGATCCTATTGATCACCAAAGATCTTCCTTCCTAACTGGGGTATGCCAAAAAATTATGTTAGCATGATGCATTAGAACTGGTAATAGTTACCGGACGCCAGATCAAGAAAATAGAAGTTGAACCATCTACAATTCGTTTGCTAAATCAGAAGATTTTGTGCAAATTTCGACATTCTCTTCGATCGAACATTTTATGGATATTTTTCTACTCATTTCGATTTAGCGTCTTCTACACCTTTTAAACGTGTAGCTTAGAACACCTTGCGTTTTCCAGCACCGTCAAGGATTGTCATATTCGGTTAGCGCATAAATACTGAGAACTCTAGAATATCCATTGTTGCAACGAGAGTAAATTGTAATTTGTAAATAAAAATAAATAATAAAAATCAAATTTAACATCAATAATGTACTACAGTCTTTCTCGTGACAAAGAACATGGATTGTCTTAGATTTGGCTTTTCGTTTTTGTTTCTAGTGACAATATGAAGTAATTAGAACTAAAAGCTTTATGCAGGGGCGGGTAAAGCGTAGTTGGTAAATCAATTGCCTTGTACGCAGCTCATCACGGTTCGTTCATCAATCCCGCACATATGGGGTTAGAAATTTTTCTAAAGAAATTTTTTTAACCCAAAAAGAGGCGAATAACCACAAGGTTAAAACCTCTATAATCGAAATTAACAAAAAGCTTTATACAATAATTTTTTAAGCCCCTCCCGAAATAAACTCCTGGCTACGGGCCTGCTTCTGGTTGGTTTTCATTATTCACTGGGTGGCGCGCAATAAGACTATGGTCTAAGTCATGTCTGTATTTGGTTTGATCTTAAACCATTATCTATAAAAGAACGAACAGCGATATAGTAGCTAATAATTTTGGAGTTGGTGAACTGCTTCAAATGGGGCGATTTGTAATTATTGGTGATCGGAAAATTCTGGAAAACTCAATACTTTACGGAAAAGCAAGGAGCCTTGGTATGTATTAGAGAATAGTAGGCAAATCACATAAAGATCGAAACCAAATTACAGAAAAGCAAGAGAGGAAATGCGAGCAACCTGCTCGGATTTACTGCCATTCTCGCTTTGATTTACTGTTATTAATAGGGTTTCTTACATTTACCATCTGTTGAAGTCGACGAAAGTCGCACCGCTTAGCAGTTAGTGATATTAAAGTGGCCTAGATTTTGAAATAAAAGAAAGTGCCTCATACGAAAAATATCTTCTGTGAAATGAGTCATATCATTCCGAAACAATTAAAAACAATAAACATGTTTTTTTGATCAGCACAAATCAATCATCTGAGAATAAGGTCATCAGTTTGAGCATTCGATTTCACTTTGAAGCTGTTTTCGATTTTTTTTAAATGTTCGAGTACCGGTACTTTACCGGTACTGGGGGCTTCAGTACCGTAGTATCGGTTCTCACCAAAAAGGGTCGGTGCTGCAAACCCTAGTGTTATCAAAAACATCGCGAAGCAAGTTCTAAATGTTCTCAAACGATATAATATCCGAAGAGAGTGTTAAGAGTTATAAGAAATGTCTCATCACACTGTTAGGTGAATTAAAAGCGTTTTGAATTTTCAGAAATGTTTCAAGTGTTTTTATAGATTTTCTTGAACTTGCCTTGGGAAAAAACGGAGGATAAGAGTTTTATGAAGCAAAACTACAAACTAATCATTTCGAATCATTCTTGAGACCCCACGCAACAGATCCGCTGCATTGGAACTCGATGATTTTCTGACATTCTCAAAAAAATAAACATTTTTGAATTTTCAAATATATTTCAAGTGTTTTCATAGATTTTCTTGAACTTGCCTTGGGAAAAAACGGAGGATAAGAGTTTTATGAAGCAAAACTACAAACTAATCATTTCGAATCGTTCTTGAGACCCCACGCAACAGATCCGCTTCATTGGAACTCGATAATTTCCTGATATTCTCAAAAAAATTAAATATTTTTGAATTTTCAAAAATATTTTAAGTGTTTTCATAGATTTTCTTGAACTTGCCTTAGGAAAAAACGGAGGATAAGAGTTTTATGAAGCAAAACTACAAACTAATCATTTCGAATCGTTCTTGAGACCCCACGTAAGAGATTCGCTTCATTGGAACTCATAGATTTCCTGATATTCTCAAACAAAAAATATTTTTGAATTTTCAAATATATTTCAAGTGCTTTCATAGATTTTCTTGAACTTGCCTTGGGAAAAAACGCAGGATAAAAGTTTTATGAAGCAAAACTACAAACTAATCATTTCGAATCATTTTTGAGACCCCACATTTATATTTACTATTATTGAACGTCAAATTTGTAATGTTCTGAGAAAATTATAAATCGTCGATATCTTAACCGGAAATTAAGTTAAATCGACGGCTAACTCTTGGGGAAACAGAAAGCTTGATGGTCACAGTTTCCAACAACCTTGCCCGTCGTACTGAACCAAAATTTCTGATTTTTTATCAGAAACCATTCCTGCAAGGCAGTTTCGTTTAATTTATTACATGTATTAAATTAAGGGGTTATATACAAAGTTGTGGCGAAAAAGTAAGATAAGTCCGTATTTTTTTTAAAGTGTTTTATGCAAACTTTATTTGAAAAAGCGACAGTTCGTTAGTAGTACTATCGAAGTTCGAAAAAACAAGTTGAATAAAAAAAACCAATTTAATCCACATAGCAGTGAGATGAGACATTTCTTACACATTTCACTATTGGATTAGTTTGCAGAACTCACGAGAAGTAGGCACCCAACTAGAGGTTGTATGAAAACAGTTTCTAGTCTTGCACGAATAAAATCTCGAATAAACTGAATAAATTATAGAAATCAACAAAACGACCGAAATAAAAAAGTAAAGCAAAAATGAAATAATAGGTTTTTAAATTCATAAAATGAGTAAAAAATTATAAATCGTCGATATCTTAACCGGAAATTAAGTTAAATCGACGGCTAACTCTTGGGGAAACAGAAAGCTTGATGGTCACAGTTTCCAACAACCTTGCCCGTCGTACTGAACCAAAATTTCTGATTTTTTATCAGAAACCATTCCTGCAAGGCAGTTTCGTTTAATTTATTACATGTATTAAATTAAGGGGTTATATACAAAGTTGTGGCGAAAAAGTAAGATAAGTCCGTATTTTTTTTTAAAGTGTTTTATGCAAACTTTATTTGAAAAAGCGACAGTTCGTTAGTAGTACTATCGAAGTTCGAAAAAACAAGTTGAATAAAAAAAACCAATTTAATCCACATAGCAGTGAGATGAGACATTTCTTACACATTTCACTATTGGATTAGTTTGCAGAACTCACGAGAAGTAGGCACCCAACTAGAGGTTGTATGAAAACAGTTTCTAGTCTTGCACGAATAAAATCTCGAATAAACTGAATAAATTATAGAAATCAACAAAACGACCGAAATAAAAAAGTAAAGCAAAAATGAAATAATAGGTTTTTAAATTCATAAAATGAGTAGACAAATTAATGTAAATCAAAATTGTAATATACGCGAATCAAATTAGATTAGGTTATTAAATAAAAATTAAGATTATATTTAGAAATAGTTATAAGATTAATAGAATAAATTGACTCATACTAACAAATTGAATGAAATAAAACGAATGAGTGAACATGAAATGCACAAAATTGAAGATATGAATAAAATGAATCAAATGACTCAAATGAATCAAATGAATCAAATGAAATCAGATGAATCAAATGAATCAAATGAATCAAACGAATCAAACGAATCAAATGAATCAAATGAATCAAATGAATCAAATGAATCAAATGAATCAAATGAATCAAATGAATCAAATGAATCAAATGAATCAAATGAATCAAATGAATCAAATGAATCAAATGAATCAAATGAATCAAATGAATCAAATGAATCAAATGAATCAAATGAATCAAATGAATCAAATGAATCAAATGAATCACATGAATCACATGAATCACATGAATCAAATGAATTAAATGAATCAAATTGGTTAAATTCATCCTGTGAATACAATGAATCAAATTAATGAAATGGATCAAATTAATAAAAAAAATGGATGAACAAAATGAATAAAGTAAAAAAATAAATGAAATGCATAAATAAAACAAACGAATCAAATAAACAAAATGATAAAATGAATAAAAAGAAGAAAATGAGCAGAATTAAATGCATTGATTAAAATGAAAAATTGAACAATGATAAAAGGTTATAAATTAATATAAAGAAATAAATTGAATAAAAAAAATATTTGGATGAAATGAATAAAACTGAAAAAGTAGTCAGACTATTAAAATGAAGAAACTGAACAAAATGAATATACTGGAAAAAATGAATAAAATGCATACAATGAAAACAATGAATAAGTTAAATGAATGATGTGAGTAAAATGCACAAAAAGAATAAACTGATCGGAGTGAACCTAAAGAATGAAACAAATAAAATAAGTAAAATGAACGCAGATAAACTAAACTAATAAAAAGATGCGGAATGAAATAATTAATTAAAATGAAATGGTCATATATTTGAAGCTAAAAACATTTTTGAATAAAGAAAATGAATAAACCGGATTTACGAATTTGAGAACCATTGCATCAGAAAGTTTTGAAATGTTTTCGAAAGTCCCATCTTCTGAGAAAAGGCAAATAAATATGTAATGGACTTTCTATGGCTTCCATCTTTTTTGGTTCTATTCTTTTTGTTTTCATGCTTCTTTACTTGACGGCGTCGTTTTAAGATCATCTGGTGTTTCTACTTTATTGTTGGACTTTAATTAGTTATCAGGAACCTGGGACGTTCAATTTGCTTTGAAATTCGAAGTTGTAAGCTACCGCTTCGTTTTTTTTCGCGGGCCGCAGAACCATCTTTGCCTAAAAAAATAGCATGAAACAAAAAGATTAGTGTTTTAGTAGATTTATAAGAATTTGGAAAAGGGATTATTTAAAGGAGGGATTTAGACTTAGATTTAGATTAGGAATTAAATACTTACCTGAAAATAAAATGCATGCGATCACCATCGACGATCACCACCAATTCACCCGAACAAACATGACAGCAGGATAGTAGATACGAAGCTAGATGAGACAACCATACATCGAGCGTTATTACTCGCCCGTCGATGAAGCAGATGATAATGATGATAACGATGATAACGCGCAGACAATCTCGTCTGTTCTCAAAAAAAACCAAAATGACGGTTGAACCTGACTGCATCTCTGGAAGGGTTTCCGTCTTGGAAATTGTATAGAAGAGCGTTAATATAAAAGAGGGAAATTATTGTTTCGCCGCCTATTTAAAAAAAATCGATAGAGAGTAAAGTTTGTTTTTTGGTATAGAAGAGCTAACAAAAGGGTGGCAAAGGTCACAATAGCTCTGAATTTGAATTTAAATTTGTAAGGCGCGAAAGTGAACATCGTTTTTTTGTTTAAAAAAAATTGATTGTGTTTCATCAACAGGACGGGAGGTTTTGGATCTGGACCAGTTTGGAGTCTGCGAAATTGGTAAGATTGGTGGTGATCGCAAGAAGAAGAGTGTAAATAGTGTAAATAGTAGGCCTAAGAATTGTATATAGTAGTTATAAGAAAGTGAATTGGAAAAATTAAAGGAAGTAGATTAGAAATTTAAGTTTGAATTTTCCTTTGAATAAAGTGTATCCCTGAGGAAATCCAAGTTCGCTGAGTGGTTCTGGGGGATCGATTCCTTCTTTAGCGCACCGAGTTTCGCGACTCAAAGGGGGAGTTTAATTCTCGTAACCTTATAATTGGCGCCCAACGTAAAAGTAGCCCAGTGTTTCGAAATGGAGGAAATAGTTTCAAAAGATATTAATGTTGCTTATTTGAGTGATGAAGAGTTAGACTACGAGTTGAGACTTCGTGCAATACAGGGAACAGATTTCTCTTTAGAAGCAAAGCAAAGAGCTTTACGAAATTTTTTCAGAGAAGAGCAGAAAAACAACCAAAGCGTCCTATTCTCTAGTGAAAGGATAAAACCAGAGGAGGAAATAGCTGCTTTGACATACAAATTAGTACATTTTTCATTTACAGGAATTCCAAGTGATCAGATTGAATTACAGAAGCTTATGACCAAAACGGTCCACACCGCGAAAAGATTAGATCGTCTTGAAAAGGCAGAACTAGAACACGAACGTTTAGAAGTTATTAGAAATAGTAAACCGGCTTTTATTGATTTTGTGAAACGACTGATAGGACAGGAAGGGCGAGAAAAAAGTCTGTTTGAGTAATATAATGATCGCGAATCATCGCCATTGTTGAACGAGCAGCATAATCAAAATGGTGAAGATTTGGATAAAAGTGTAGCAGAAGGTTTAGATAATAATGAGGAGCTTAATAAATCAACTCATGATGAAATGTTGAACAATACGTATCTAACCAAAAATGAATGTGATGAGCTTCGAGCAGCAATGAATATTTTGCGGAAATACCAGCAAAGACAAGAAACGTTTCCGGAAATAATCGATAAATTTAATTTTGATATGTCTTTTCTTGATCGGAAGTCTGCAGTGTTTAGGAACAAAGAGGAAAAGCAAATAGTGATACAGAATGTTACAGAACCAAAACAAGCGGATAAATCAGTTGTTGCCAGATAGAATGTTACCTTTAGTGGAGACGGTAAAGGGTTATCGTTGTCCCAATTTTCTGATACAATTAATTTATTGAAAATTTCTCAGAATGTTACGGATGAAGAATTGAAGCGGAATGCGTTTTTTTTTGTTCTCAGGGCAGGCAAGGGAATGGTATTTAACCTTTTATCAAAGCTTTCGGACGTGGGAAGATATAAAAGAGGGCCTATACAAATTTTATTTACCGGCTAATCATGACTCAATGAAGTATCGAGAGATTTTAGCAACCGTACAGAAAGATGATGAAACTTTTGATCATTATTATCTGCGTATGGAAAAACTTTTCAAAGAATTGTCCTATATGCTATCTGATCGAGAAAAGGTTAAACTACTTAAAGAAAATCTAAACTCAACCTACTTATTTCGATTAGCTCCCTACATGTCTTCAGTCAGAAATCTCGTAGAGTTACAATACTATTGCAAGCAGTTAGATGATGTTGATTACAGCATACAGTTGCGGGTCCAAGAATCAAAAACCTCCCAGAACATTCCTCGATTCAATCCTCGAATTGCAGAAATGAACTATTCACCTAGAATCAATAATGGGAATAGCTTCAATGAACAATCTTACTACAACCGTAGGTTTAATAATATCAGTCCATATCCCAGCTTTTCAAACAATAATCAAAGAATAACCAAAGAAGAAACCCCAAATATTCCATTCAGGAAACCTTTCATAAGAGAACCTTACCATTCGAATAGATTTTCGAGTTATAGATCGAACAATTCCGCACCAACACCGAGAGTTAGTCAATGGAACAAGGTTCATGATCAGCACAATAACAATAACGATAAGCAAGTGAACGTGAAGTACACAGGCACGGTGAAGAAACAGTACAGCAGTCAGAATGATAGTAGCAAAAGAAATAATGATGGGAACGAAGTTGTAATGAACAATATGAGAGTGAAAGCAGACGAAGTGAAGAGAGAGGATATGTGCTGGAATTGCGGGAAAAAGGGACACATATATAGGAAATGTTATTCTAGAGTTAGAAATAGGTTTTGCGGTGGGTGTGGAATGAAAGACATAAGCTTTCAAGAGTGTAGAAAGTGTAACTCGGGAAACGCGTGAAAGAGACTGCTGAAATGAGCCACCCAGTCTCAGAGAACACACGGGCTCAAAGCTATGACTATTTTGCGAACAAAAATCTAATAATTAACGTTCCGAATGATAAACGAAATTACGCGTATGTGAATGTATATCATGAAGGGATGTTGGGATTATTAGATTCAGGTTCAGAAGTTACGGTTATTGGGAAAACGGTAGGGGAAACAATCAGCCGCATGAATTTGCAAAAATTTCCTATAGATTTGAAAATTAGAGCTGCAGATGGAACGCAACATGCGGTCGAATCATGTTACCACGTTCCATTTAAATACAATAACCAAATCCACGTGATTCCGACATTGTATATACCATCATTGAACAATAATTTAATACTAGGAGTAGATTTTTTTGAAGCGTTCAATGTAAAATTAATTGTCGATAGTCAAATAATGAATATTGAAGAGTTAGCTACGGAACATGCATTAACAGATGAACAAACAACAGCGTTAAAGCTAGCTACCAAAGAATTCCTAGTTTCATCAAAAGAGTTTATAGGTAGGACAAAAATGATTGAACATAAAATAGAGATAACAGAAAATTCTCCTGTGCAAATCAATCCTTATAAATGGTCTCCTTATGTGCAGAAAGATGTAAATGTAGCTCTCGATCAATTGTTGGCATTGGGGTTGATTTCTGAAGCTGACACAGATTATTTTCAACCGATTTGTCCAATTAAGAAGAAAGATGGAGGTGTGCGGATTGTTCTTGATTGTAGAGAGCTGAATAAGAAAACAATCCGTGACCATTATCCAATACCGTACATGAATGGTATTTTGTCTCAGCTTGGTCCATGTAAATATTTGTCCACGCTCGATTTAAAGTTGGCTTATCATCAGATTCCGCTAGAAGAAAGTTCGAAACGTTATACAGGGTTCAAAGTCAATGGTCGAGGATTGTATGTTTGGAACGTCATGCCCAATGGTTTGATGAATGCGCCCATGACCTTGGCAAAGTGTATGGATAAAATTCTTGGAGTTGATTTACTACCGCATGTTTTCGTCTACTTAGACGATATTATTATTGCGACAGAAACTTTCGAGGAACATATTAGACTGCTGAAAGAAGTAGCGCACAGGTTAAGAAAGGCGAACTTAAGTATTAGTCTGGAAAAATCGCATTTTTGTAGGCAGGAAGTAAAATTCTTAGGGTTTATTCTGAACCAAGATGGATTTTCAGTAAGTGACGATAAAATAAAAGCTGTGGTGAATTTCAAAACTCCGAAAACTCAACGAGACGTTCGGAGGTTGATTGGGGTTGTCAATTTTTATCGACGATTTATACCAAATTGTTCTCAATTAACAGCTCCTCTCACTGATGTGCTGAAGACAGGTAAAGCTTTTCAATGGACAAAAAACGCAAACGAAGCTTCTCTTCAAATTAAATCGGTGCTTTCTTCTGCACCAATTTTGAGCAACCCTAGGTTCGATCAGCAATTTGTTCTTGAAACTGATGCGTCCGATTATGCGATGGGCGCAGTTTTGTATCAAGAAGTTGAGGGAGAGACAAAAGTTATAGCTTATCATTCAGCCAAGTTCACGTCAGCAGAAAGAAAATATGCAGCAACAGAGAGTGTTTGGCAGTATTGAAAGCATTAGAGCATTTTAGAGGTTATATTCAAGGTGTTCATGTTACTGTTCGAACAGATTGTCAGGCATTAACATTCTTGAAAAATCTTAAATGTGAGGGTAGTAACCGATTAGCACGCTGGAATCTTCGATTAGCCGCATATGATATAACATTAGAACATAGAAAGGGTATCATGAATGTTGTACCCGATTGGTTGTCCAGACCAGTTGAAACAGTTTCGATTTTGTCATCCTGGTATACAAACCTAAAATCAGCTATCGAATTAGACCCTGAATGTTACCCTGATTTCCGTATCATAGATGGGAAAGTGTACAAATATGCTATGAGTGAATCGGAACTAGTAGATCATTCTTATGATTGGAAGGAACTGATTCCTGATGAAAGAAGGAAAATTATTTTGAAGGAGGCGCATGATGATTCAGCTCATTTAGGTGTGGAGAAAACATTAGAGAGGATAAAATTACGCTTTTATTGGCCAAGAATGAAGCAAGACGTAATAGAATACATCAAAGGTTGCAAAAGCTGTAAAGCCTCCAAGCCTATAACAACAGGGAATAGGCCCACTATGGGGAATCCAAAGCAAAGTGAATTTCCTTTTCAACTTATATCGGTTGATTATATAGGACCATTACCCCGCTCAATTTCTGGGTTCAGGCATATTCTAGTAGTAGCATGTTGGTTCAGTAAATTTTGCTTCCTACATCCGGTGAGAGAGATCAACACAAAAGGCCTTTGTCGGTTCATTGAGAGAGATATTTTCAGAAGATTTTCTGTGAGCGAAATCTTAATCTCCGACAATGCAACAGTGTTTTTTGGGAAAGCTTTTAAAGAACTTTTGGCCAAATACCAAGTTAAACACTTTCTTTCTGCTAGTTATCATCCTCAAAATAACCCTTGCGAAAGATACAATAGGGTAATTAATGCGGCGTTACGATGTTATGTGGGAGATGACCAAAGAAAATGGGAGGAAGCTTTACCAGTTATTGAACACGCGATAAACACAAGTAAACATTCCTCAACAAAATTCACTCCGTGCTTCGTGGTATTCGGGAGAGAACATGTAATATCGGGAGAAGAATATGCAATGAAGAGAAGGTTTGATGCGAAAGGAGTGCAACTAGAGAAAAGACCAGAATTAGATAAAAAATTGAAGAATATTGTGAGACAAAATATGGCAAAAGCTTTCCAAGAATACTCACACTCATATAATCTTAGAAGCTCGAAAAGGAATTTGGATTACAAAGAAGGGGATATCGTTTGGAGGGATTCATTTCTCCAAAGCAATGCAGCGAACAACTTTAGTGCAAAGCTTGGTCCCAAGTACATCGAATGCAAAATATCCAAAGTAATGGGAAATAATACATATGAATTGAAGGATTTGAATGGGAAACGGTTAGGAATCTTTAGTTCAAAAATTTTTCATAGATAAGTTAGAATTAGTGAAAAAAAAAAGAAAAAAAAATGGTAAATACACCTATAAAAAAAATTAATATAATTGGAAAAAAAATAATGGCAAAATGGAACTTACGGCAACCAGAAACTTTAAAATGAGTCAATATCAATGATAGAATCAGATAGAAAACTAATGAGATGTTCAATATTGGATGCGAATAATTTCCTGTAGTATTATGGGTACAGATCACATTCAATATATCCAGCGCGCGCTTATATTAGCTGGAAAAATTTGGAGGCTTCCTAAAAAGAAAAAGAAATATTTAAAAAAAAAATTATCTCGCGAATAATGAAGAAAAGCATTATTTCTCAATGGATCATTGGGTAAAAAAAGAAGATGCTAGATTGGGAGATTAAAAGGGATCTTGAAGTTTATGTGTTTATGTACAAATTTGGTTGACGAATCGGATTTGGCGATTTATCATTACTATGGTTTTGAAATGAAGAAAGCACATAGAATCATGGAGTTTAGGAAAGAAGGAGAAGAATTATTATGTGGAAGAGAGAGAATTGGATCATTTTGAGGTTAGGGCGATTCCTTCACTGGTATTATCTGGACAATAGAAAAATACGCGAAGAGCTTTGCATTGTCGCGATTAAATTGGAAGATGTAAGATGAGCATCCAGTAGTCTGATTAGTCGTCCGTAAAATGCATAGTTTCTTCTGAAATCGCAATGAAATTTGTGCAAACAAGTTAAGTTTACACAAATTTTATTTTCCGAAGTTGAGGGGTATTGTAAGCTACCGCTTCGTTTTTTTCGCGGGCCGCAGAACCATCTTTGCCTAAAAAATAGCATGAAACAAAAAGATTAGTGTTTTAGTAGATTTATAAGAATTTGGAAAAGGGATTATTTAAAGGAGGGATTTAGACTTAGATTTAGATTAGGAATTAAATACTTACCTGAAAATAAAATGCATGCGATCACCATCGACGATCACCACCAATTCACCCGAACAAACATGACAGCAGGATAGCAGATACGAAGCTAGATGAGACAACCATACATCGAGCGTTATTACTCGCCCGTCGATGAAGCAGATGATAATGATGATAACGATGATAACGCGCAGACAAGCTCGTCTGTTCTCAAAAAAAGACCAAAATGACGGTTGAACCTGACTGCATCTCTGGAAGGGTTTCCGTCTTGGAAATTGTATAGAAGAGCGTTAATATAAAAGAGGGAAATTATTGTTTCGCCGCCTATTTAAAAAAAATCGATAGAGAGTAAAGTTTGTTTTTTGGTATAGAAGAGCTAACAAAAGGGTGGCAAAGGTCACAATAGCTCTGAATTTGAATTTAAATTTGTAAGGCGCGAAAGTGAACATCGTTTTTTGTTTAAAAAAATTGATTGTGTTTCATCAACAGGACGGGAGGTTTTGGATCTGGACCAGTTTGGAGTCTGCGAAATTGGTAAGATTGGTGGTGATCGCAAGAAGAAGAGTGTAAATAGTGTAAATAGTAGGCCTAAGAATTGTATATAGTAGTTATAAGAAAGTGAATTGGAAAAATTAAAGGAAGTAGATTAGAAATTTAAGTTTGAATTTTCCTTTGAATAAAGTGTTTCCCTGAGGAAATCCAAGTTCGCTGAGTGGTTCTGGGGGATCGATTCCTTCTTTGGCGCACCGAGTTTCGCGACTCAAAGGGGGAGTTTAATTCTCGTAACCTTATAAAGTTTACTTTTTGGTCACATATTCCCGAAAAACAGATTTATGTACAGAATAGAATTTACTGGTCCAGTATTTTAACGCGCAATTGAATATAGTAAAGTGAGACAAGGTCACATGTGCTTTCAAGTCCCTTGAACAGAGAACGACAGGGAGAATGCGATACGTGAATGAGACAGGTAAATATTTCAAAGTTTTTATTTGCATTGAAGTAAATAGTGTGAAATGTCTAGGCTGATTGCAATGCAGTCTCTTTCCATTCATCCTTATAGCTTTCATATTGTTTCGTTCGGAATTCTCGTGCAGGAAATATGGATACATAAGTCCTATACAGACCAATACTGTGAAAAAGAAATGGTACAAACTACTCAGTATATCCAGATATGGACGACGATAAGTTAGAAGACACATTGTAGTTGCATCCCCCATCGAGAGTGGGTACTTTGGGAGACTTCTTTTCCTGGATCTAATTTGTGGATATCTTTGGTCTTTGATCCGTTATTTTTCATGAAAGTTCGTACCAATACAACGAATGTGCAGCTGATACAACTCATGGTTCATTTGCCTGCGCAACGTTCCGTCTTCCATCTGCACGCCACCATAAATGGTACGCAACACCTTTCGTTCGAAAACTCCAAGGACGCGTTGGTCCTCCACGAGCATAGTCCAGGTCTCGTGGCCGTAGAGGACTACCGACCTAATCAGCGTCTTGTAGATAATCAACTTCGTGCGGCGGCGAATTTTGTTCGATCGGAGCGTCCTCCGGAGTCCAAAGTAGGCATGATTTCCCGCCAAGATCCGTCTCTGAATTTCTCTGCTGTTATCATTGTCGTCGGTTACCAGTGAGCCCGAATACATGAATTCGTCGACCATTTCGATTTCGTCACCGTCAATCCGAACTCGAGTGGGAGGTTCACATTGTCGTCTCTAGAACCTCTTCCTCTCATGTATTTTGTCTTCGAAACGTTGATCGCAAGTCCAATCCTGCTGGCTTCAGTTTTCAGTCTTTGAGCATATATTTCATTCAAAATTCAATAGAGATACGAATAGTTTAAATATCGCACGTGGAATGTCTCTTTTGAAAATTTTCATCGTCAAACTTTCATATTACCCTGTTAAGCCAAATATTTTTTCTGAAATAGCCATGAATTTCCTTAATTATAGTGTAGATACAGGCTTTGAATACAATTGAATTAAAGTTGAGTTGATGTAGCAGCAGACGAAAATAGTTTTGTTTTCTCAAACCTTTGCAATTACAATTAATAAATATTTCAGATTAGCAGATCTTATCACACAACTTAGAAATTGATACAGAAATAGCTCGATAGATGCGATAGAAGAGACAGAGAGAAAGAGAGAGAGAGAGAGAGAGAGAGAGAGAGAAAGAGAGATAGAGATAGAGATAGAGATAGAGATAGAGATAGAGAAAGAGATAGAGATAGAGATAGAGATAGAGATAGAGATAGAGATAGAGATAGAGATAGAGATAGAGATAGAGATAGAGATAGAGATAGAGATAGAGATAGAGATAGAGATAGAGATAGAGATAGAGATAGAGATAGAGATAGAGATAGAGATAGAGATAGAGATAGAGATAGAGATAGAGATAGAGATAGAGATAGAGATAGAGATAGAGATAGAGATAGAGATAGAGATAGAGATAGAGATAGAGATAGAGATAGAGATAGAGATAGAGATAGAGATAGAGATAGAGATAGAGATAGAGATAGAGATAGAGATAGAGATAGAGATAGAGATAGAGATAGAGATAGAGATAGAGATAGAGATAGAGATAGAGATAGAGATAGAGATAGAGATAGAGATAGAGATAGAGATAGAGATAGAGATAGAGATAGAGATAGAGATAGAGATAGAGATAGAGATAGAGATAGAGATAGAGATAGAGATAGAGATAGAGATAGAGATAGAGATAGAGATAGAGATAGAGATAGAGATAGAGATAGAGATAGAGATAGAGATAGAGATAGAGATAGAGATAGAGATAGAGATAGAGATAGAGATAGAGATAGAGATAGAGATAGAGATAGAGATAGAGATAGAGATAGAGATAGAGATAGAGATAGAGATAGAGATAGAGATAGAGATAGAGATAGAGATAGAGATAGAGATAGAGATAGAGATAGAGATAGAGATAGAGATAGAGATAGAGATAGAGATAGAGATAGAGATAGAGATAGAGATAGAGATAGAGATAGAGATAGAGATAGAGATAGAGATAGAGATAGAGATAGAGATAGAGATAGAGATAGAGATAGAGATAGAGATAGAGATAGAGATAGAGATAGAGATAGAGATAGAGATAGAGATAGAGATAGAGATAGAGATAGAGATAGAGATAGAGATAGAGATAGAGATAGAGATAGAGATAGAGATAGAGATAGAGATAGAGATAGAGATAGAGATAGAGATAGAGAGAGAGAGATGGGGGGGGGGGGGGGGCGTGTGAGGAATGGCAAACAAATGATGGTTAAAGCAGTGACATTATTTTTATAGGTATATTATTATGATATATTGATTTCTTACATTCTTATCATAAATCATGTAAGTAGTAATTTTTGCGCCATAACCAGTATAACCTAAATCTTGCAAAAGAGCTAAATTTTCGTTAGATTTTTGGGCTTCAAACTATATATATATATATATATATATATATATATATATATATATATATATATATATATATATATATATATATATATATATATATATATATATATATATATATATATATATATATATATATATATATATATATATATATATATATATATATATATATATATATATATATATATATATATATATATATATATATATATATATATATATATATATATATATATATATATATATATATATATATATATATATATATATATATATATATATATATATATATATATATATATATATATATATATATATATATATATATATATATATATATATATATATATATATATATATATATATATATATATATATATATATATATATATATATATATATATATATATATATATATATATATATATATATATATATATATATATATATATATATATATATATATATATATATATATATATATATATATATATATATATATATATATATATATATATATATATATATATATATATTAAATTATTTCGTGTAATTATGCTCTTTTTACAAGTTATTCGCGTTACCCCATTAAAAATGTCAAAAATTTAATGTTTATCGTTTTAAAGCGTAAAAGCAACTTTTTTAGTGTATTTGGATCCTGGAGAAGCTTTCAATAAAAAAAGTTTTCCTAACAACAACTTTTGACATTTTTTATTAATTCTTACTATTTGCAGTCAAAAATACAATTTTCTTTTTGAATATGATCCTAAACGCCATTTTAAATCGAAATGCTCTTAACAAAAATTTTCTAAAGTGTGGTAGTTCTCGAGATATTTTAACTTTTGTTTTAACAACACAATTATTTTGTTTTATTACTACCTTTTCATAAGTTAGTTGCATCAGTCTACTTTCTACTTCTGCCCAAGTCAGACGTACAATCGAACCAAGTGAACAACAACTAGCAACCTCTCGATCTAGTGTGCATTGTCTCGAGAACAAAGGAAACATTCAATTTATTCGTGCCGTCATGAGTAAAGTTGACGAAAAAAGTCTGCTCCGACCCAACACAGCGGTCGTTGACTTTAAATTCTGCTCAATACGATTGAGTTTTAGTGAAGTGGAATACCTGTTGAAGGTGAAGATGCAGCTTAGGCTCAAGGAGGTTATGTACCTTCAGTATCATCATCTTCGCAATGTAGTACACTCATATCATTCAACACGTTAGCCAAAGCTGAACGTTTCGTTCTGCAGAACAACTTGAAGCACGTGGCTAAAAGTGATAAAGTTGGAATTAAGATTCCCGTGTATATAGAAAAAGACTATGTAGATGTAAAGTTACATGACCTATCACCACGTATTCCTCCTGATCTAGTCGCAGAATACATGTCGCGATACGGAGAAGCAGAATCCGTTACACCTGATACGTGGAGAAATTTCTTCCCGGGTACACCTAACGGTGTTCTTGTGGTGAGAATGCGGATCGAAAGACCCATCCCCTCCCACTTGACTATAAAACTTAAAACCCACGAAGCTACTATTAATCAAACTACGTTATGCACCCACGAGGGGCAAACTCCTACCTGCAAGTATTGTAATCAGACAGCACACCACGGACAATCTTGCGCGGAAGATACAGAGGAGAATGCATCACTACCGATTCCCAACGAATCCACGGAAAACCAACCCAAAAAAGAGTTTTCAATACCAATACCTGAACCACAAACGGTTGCAAAATTTGTGGCAGCTGTTCAGTCCATATTAACAACTGCAAAAGCAGCATCCAGCACCCCAAAAACCACTGTAAGCAATATCGGTCAAGAAGATAAAAACAATGACGACGGATTTACACTGGTCACCCGTAAGGGCAATAAGCAGGAAAGAACATCTGAGCACCAAGACACCTTTAACGATAGAAGAGAATTAAATGATCCCCATGACGCAGTATGCGAGCCGCGAAAGAAGGTCTCCGCTCGCAATAAAAAGTTGCGCGCACGAGATCCAACGGGTAATCAATAATATTTGCTTTTATGTTTAATTTTCACATATTGTTAACACATGAAAGATCCACGGCTCCGTTAAGCTACCGCTATGAACCGTGTCAAATAAACGAAATTAAAAAAAAATAAGTTAGTCGCGTTTCTCCAGCAGCAAAAATAGGTTTTTAAAAAGGTACGTAAACTTACCTGCAGCTTTCTCTTTGACATCAAGGCGATATTGTGAAACATTTTAAAGTTACATGAAAACAACCAACATATGATTCAGCTATATAGTTTAATCAACAGATCCTATGGTTGAAATATATTTTGGTTGCTTTCACGTAACTTTCAAATGGTTTACAATATCGCCTTGATGCCAAAGAGAAAGTTGCACGAAAGTTTACGGGCCTTTTTAAAAACCTATTATTGTTGATGGAGAAACGTGACTAACTTATGAAAAGGTCGTAATAAAACAAAATAATTGTGTTGTTAAAACAAAAGTTAAAGTATCTCGAGAACTACTACATTTTAGAAATTTTTTGTTAAGAGCATTTCGATTTAAAATGGCGTTTAGAATCATATTCAAAAAGAAAATTGTATTTTTGACTGCAAATAGTAAGAATTATACAAAAATGTCAAAAGTTGTTGTTAGGAAAACTTTTTTATTGAAAGCTTCTCCATGATCCAAATACACTAAAAAGGTTGCTTTTACGTTTTTAAAACGATAAACATTAAATTTTTGACAGTTTTTGATGGGGTAACGCGAATAACTTGTAAAAAGAGCATAATTACACGAATTAATTATTTCTGAAGTTGCAAAATTTCAAATATCTCGAAAACTATCGCATTTTGGAAGATTTTTGTTAAATGCATTTTGATTTTAAATGGTGCTTAGATTTATATTCTGTAATAAAATTACAATTTTGTATGTCAATTAGTATGAAATTTAAAAACATGTACGAAGTTATTGTTAGAAAAACTTTTTTACCGATTTTTTCTCCATCATGCAATCACATTCAAAATGTTTCTTTTCTCTTTAGGTTTTTGGTAACAAAATATAAAAAATTTAAAAAAATGGGTTTTTTCGCAATTTAAGTTTTTATCATAAATTTTTGTTTTTTTTTTTTGAAAAATGGCACAACATTTTTTTCAGTGTATATTTTTTTCGGACAGAAGTATTTATTCCCTGTAACTTGTTCTCAAATAGTTTTGTTGTATAAAATACAGTAATCGAACAAAAAAAATTGAAATTCATACACGTAGAAACGTTTACGCCCTTTTGAAAAATTACTTGTTTATCAAAATATTCCAATTGCCAGAGAATATCATGGAGATTCATACAGCGAACACACCTGCAAAGTTTCGTTCGAATCGACGATGGTCATATTTTGCGGTCGGCCGGTTTCTCATGGAATCCCTCAGCGCAAGTTCAAGAAAACACTTGAAATATTTTTGAAAGTTCAAAAATATTTAATTTTTTTGAGAATATCAGGAAATCATCAAGTTCTAATGAAGCGGATCTGTTGCGTGGGGTCTCAAGAACGATTCGAAATGATTAGTTTGTAGTTTTGCTTCATAAAACTCTTATCCTCCGTATTTTCCCAAGGAAAGTTCAAGAAAATCTATGAAAACACTTGAAATATTTTTGAAAGCTCAAAAATATTTAATTTTTTGAGAATATCAGGAAATATACGAGTTCCAATGAAGCGGATCTGTTTCGTGGAGTCCCAAGAACGATTCGAAATGATTAGTTTGTAGTTTTGCTTCATAAAACTCTTATCCTCCGTTTTTTCCCAAGTTCAAGAAAATCTATGAAAACGCTTGAAAAGTTTTCGAAAATTAAAAAATATTTAATTTTTTTGAGAATATCAGGAAATCATCGAGTTTCAGTGAAGCGGATCTGTTGCGTGGGGTCTTAAGAACGATTCAAAATGATTGGTTTGTAGTTTTTCTACATAAAACTCTTATCTACCGTTTTCCCAAGGCAAGTTCAAGAAAATCTATGAAAACACTTGAAATATATTTGAAAATTCAAAAATATTTATATTTTTGAGAACATCAGGAAATCATCAAGTTCCAATGAATCGGATCTGTTGTGTGGGGTCTTAAGAGCTATTTGAAATGATTGGTTTGTAGTTTTTCTTCATAAAACTCTTATCCCTCGTTTTTTTCCCAAGACAAGTTCAAGAAAATCTACGAAAACACTTGAAATATATTTGAAAATTCAAAAATATTTAATTTTTTTGAGAATATCAGGAAATCATCGAGTTTCAGTGAAGCGGATCTGTTGCGTGGGGTCTTAAGAACGATTCAAAATTATTGGTTTGTAGTTTTTCTACACAAAACTCTTATCCTCCGTTTTTTCCCAAGGTAAGTTCAAGAAAATCTATGAACACACTTGAAGTATATTTGAAAATTCAAAAATATTTTTTTTTGTGAGAATACCAGGAAATCATCGAGTTCCAATGAAGCGGATCTGTTTCGTGGGGTCTCAAAAACGATTCGAAATGATTAGTTTGTAGTATTGCTTCATGAAATTCTTATCCTCCGTTTTTTCCAAAGGCAAGTTCAAGAAAATCTATGAAAACACTTGAAATATATTTGAAAATTCAAAAATATTTAATTTTTTTGAGAATATCAGGAAATCATCGAGTTTCAATGAAGCGGATCTGTTGCGTGGGGTCTCAAGAGCTATTTGAAATGATTGGTTTGTAGTTTTTCTTCATAAAACTCTTATCCTCCGTTTTTTCCCAAGGCAAGTTCAAGAAAATCTATGAAAACACTTGAAATCAATTTGAAAACTTCAAAAATATTTTTTTTTTGTGAGAATACCAGGAATTCATCGAGTTCCAATGAAGCGGATCTATTGCGTGGGGTCTTAAGAGCTATTTGAAATGATTGGTTTGTAGTTTTTCTTCATAAAACTCTAATCCCTCGTTTTCTTCCCAAGACAAGACAAGAAAGAAGACAAGTTCAAGAAAAACTATGAAAACACTTGAAATATATTTGAAAACTCAAAAATAATTTTTTTGTGAGAATACCAGGAAATCATCGAGTTCCAATGAAGCGGATCTGTTGCGTGGGGTCTCAAGAACGATTCGAAATGATTAGTTTGTAGTTTTGCTTCATGAAACTCTTATCCTCCGTTTTTTCCAAAGGCAAGTTCAAGAAAATCTATGAAAACACTTGAAATATATTTGAAAATTCAAAAATATTTTTTTTTGTGAGAATACCAGGAAATCATCGAGTTCCAATGAAGCGGATCGATCTGTTGCGTGGGGTCTCACGAACGATTCGAAATGATTAGTTTGTAGTTTTGCTTCATGACACTCTTATCCTCCGTTTTCTCCAAAGGAAAGTTCAAGAAAATCTATGAAAACACTTGAAATATATTTGAAAATTCAAAAATATTATTTTTTTTTTAGAATATCAGGAAATCATCGAGTTTCAGTGAAGCGGATCTGTTGCGTGGGGTCTTAAGAACGATTCAAAATGATTGGTTTGTAGTTTTTCTACACAAAACTCTTATCCTCCGTTTTTCCGAAGGCAAGTTCAAGAAAATCTATGAACACACTTGAAGTATATTTGAAAATTCAAAAATATTTTTTTTTGTGAGAATACCAGGAAATCATCGAGTTCCAATGAAACGGATTTGTTTCGTGGGGTCTCAAAAACGATTCGAAATGATTAGTTTGTAGTTTTGCTTCATGAAACTCTTATCCTCCGTTTTTTCCAAAGGCAAGAAAATTTATGACAACACTTGAAATATATTTGAAAATTCAAAAATATTTAATTTTTTTTGAGAATATCAGGAAATCATCGAGTTTCAATGAAGCGGATCTGTTGCGTGGGGTCTCAAGAGCTATTTGAAATGATTGGTTTGTAGTTTTTCTTCATAAAACTCTTATCCTCCGTTTTTCCCAAGGCAAGTTCAAGAAAATCTATGAAAACACTTGAAATCAATTTGAAAACCTCAAAAATATTTTTTTTGTGAGAATACCAGGAATTCATCGAGTTTCAATGAAGCGGATCTGTTGCGTGGGGTCTTAAGAGCTATTTGAAATGATTGGTTTGTAGTTTTTCTTCATAAAACTCTAATCCCTCGTTTTCTTCCCAAGACAAGACAAGAAAGAAGACAAGTTCAAGAAAAACTATGAAAACACTTGAAATATATTTGAAAACTCAAAAATAATTTTTTTGTGAGAATACCAGGAAATCATCGAGTTCCAATGAAGCGGATCTGTTGCGTGGGGTCTCAAGAACGATTCGAAATGATTAGTTTGTAGTTTTGCTTCATGAAACTCTTATCCTCCGTTTTTTCCAAAGGCAAGTTCAAGAAAATCTATGAAAACACTTGAAATATATTTGAAAATTCAAAAATATTTAATTTTTTTGAGAATATCAGGAAATCATCGAGATCCAATGAAGCGGATCTGTTGTGTGGGGTCTCAAGAGCTATTTGAAATGATTGGTTTGTAGTTTTTCTTCATAAAACTCTTATCCCTCGTTTTTTCCCAAGACAAGTTCAAGAAAATTTATGAACACACTTGAAATATATTTGAAAATTCAAAAATATTTTATTTTTTTGAGAATATTAGGAAATCATCGAGTTTCAGTGAAGCGGATCTGTTACGTGGGGTCTAAAGAACGATTCAAAATGATTGGTTTGTAGTTTTTCTACATAAAACTCTTATCCTCCGTTTTTTCCCAAGGCAAGTTGAAGAAAATCTATGAAAACACTTGAAATATATATGAAAATTCAAAAATATTTTTTTTTGTGAGAATACCAAGAAATCATGGAGTTCCAATGAAGCGGATCTGTTGCGTTGGGTCTCAAGAGCTATTTGAAATGATTGGTTTGTAGTTTTTCTTCATAAAACTCTTATCCCTCGTTTTTTCCCAAGACAAGTTCAAGAAAATCTATGAAAACACTTGAAATATATTTGAAAATTCAAAAATATTTAATTTTTTTGAGAATATCAGGAAATCATCGAGTTTCAATGAAACGGATCTGTTGCGTGGGGTCTCAAGAACGATTCAAAATTATTGGTTTGTAGTTTTTCTACATAAAACTCTTATCCTCCGTTTTTTCCCAAGGCAAGTTCAAGAAAATCTATGAAAACACTTGAAATATATTTGGAAATTCAACAATATTTTTTTTGTGAGAATACCACGAAATCATCGAGTTCCAATGAAGCGGATCTGTTGCGTGGGGTCTCAAGAGCTATTTGAAATGATTGGTTTGTAGTTTTTCTTCATAAAACTCTTATCCCTCGTTTTTTTCCCAAGACAAGTTCAAGAAAATTTATGAACACACTTGAAATATATTTGAAAATTCAAAAATATTTTATTTTTTTGAGAATATCAGGAAATCATCGAGTTTCAGTGAAGCGAATCTGTTGCGTAGGGTCTTAAGAACGATTCAAAATGATTGGTTTGTAGTTTTTCTACATAAAACTCTTATCCTCCGTTTTTTTCCAAGGCAAGTTCAAGAAAATCTATGAAAACACTTGAAATATATTTGAAAATTCAAAAATATTTATTTTGTGTGAATACCAGGAAATCATCGAGTTCCAATGAGGCGGATCTGTTGCGTGGGGTCTTAAGAGCTTTTTGAAATGATTGGTTTGTAGTTTTGCTTCATAAAACTCTTATCGCTTGTTTTTTCCCAAGACAAGTTCGAGAAAATCTATGAAAACACTTGAAATATATTTGAAAATTCAAAAATATTTATTTTTTCTTGAGAATATCAGGAAATCATCGAGTTTCAATGAAACGGATCTGTTGCGTGGGTTCTCAAGAACGATTCAAAATTATTGGTTTGTAGTTTTTCTACATAAAACTCTTATCCTCCGTTTTTTCCCAAGGCAAGTTCAAGAAAATCTATGAAAACACTTGAAATATATTTGAAAATTCAATTTTTTTTGTGAGAATACCAGGAAATCATCGAGTTCCAATGAAGCGGATCTGTTGCGTGGGGTCTCAAGAGCTATTTGAAATGATTGGTTTGTAGTTCTTCTTCATAAAACTCTTATCCCTCGTTTTTTCCCAAGACAAGTTCAAAAAAATCTATGAAAACACTTGATATATATTTGAAAATTCAAAAATATTTAATTTTTTTGAGAATATCAGGAAATCATCGAGTTTCAGTGAAGCGGAACTGTTGCGTGGGGTCTTAAGAACGATTCAAAATAATTGGTTTGTAATTTTTCTACATAAAACTCTTATCCTCCGTTTTTTCCCAAGGCAAGTTCAAGAAAATCTATGAAAACACTTGAAATATATTTGAAAATTCAAAAATAATTTAATTTTTTTGAGAATATCAGGAAATCATCGAGTTTTAGTGAAGCGGATCTGTTGCGTGGGGTCTTAAGAACGATTCAAAATGATTGGTTTGTAGTTTTTCTACACAAAACTCTTATCCTCCGTTTTTTCCCAAGGCAAGTTCAAGAAAATCAATGAACACACTTGAAGTATTGTATCGATTTTGTTGGCTATTTTCGGCAAATTTGAGACTAAGAGAAACGAAAGCAATGAAATTGAAAGACGGATAGGTATTCTAGAGCGAATTAGTTATAAACTTAGAATGGAAAACTAGAACTAGGCAGGCTCATATGGGCATGATCGAAAGGAAATGTGAAGAATTCTTTGCCTTCTGCAGAGTAGGAGTTGGGCGTTTCACCCAAGTCTACCGCATGGTCTATGGTAGAACATAATCATGTTTTACCTCCGACGCCGGCAAATTTTTTTTCACAAATCCTCGCCTAGAACGACCATGCGATCATTCTTCTCCCTTTCTGCTAGCATCAAGCCGTGACGTATGCATTCAATCAACACCAAGCTATCGGTGTCGCACCGATCCTATTGTGATTGAACTACATATTTTTATTTTTTCGTTCCGCACACACGGATGGCTGATAGCAATTAATGACACAGCTCAGCTAGCAGAAATCGAATTTTTATCTACTTTTTTTACCAACTAGTTTATATGTTACTATGTTTTAATTGCCGCAAGGTTCTACTGTATCGATTTTGTTGGCTATTTTCGGCAAATTTAAGACTAAGAGAAACGAAAGCAATGAAATTGAAAGACGGATAGGTATTCTAGAGCGAATCAGTTATAAACTTAGAACGGAAAACTAGAACTAGGCAGGCTCATATGGGCATGCTCGAAAGGAAATGTGAAGAATTCTTTGCCTTCTACAGAGTAGGAGTTGGGCGTTTCACGCAAGTCTACCGCATGGTCTATGGTAGAACATAACTCATCATCATGTTTTACCGCCGACGCCGGCAAAAAATTCTTCACAAATCCTCGCCTAGAACGACCATGCGATCATTCTTCTCCCTTTCTGCTAGCATCAAGCCGTGACGTATGCATTCAATCGACACCAAGCTAAATTTAAAAATTTAAAGAACTGAAAATTTAAAAATTTAAAAATTTAAAAATTTGAAAATTTAAAAATTTAAAGATTTAAAAATTTAAAAGTTTAAAAATTTAAAAATTTAAAAATTTAAAAATTTAAAAATATAAAAATATAAAAATTTAAAAATTTAAAAATTTAAAAATTTAAAAATTTAAAAATTTAAAAATTTAAAAATTTAAAAATTTAAAAATTTAAAAATTTAAAAATTTAAAAATTTAAAAATTTAAAAATTTAAAAATTTAAAAATTTAAAAATTTAAAAATTTAAAAATTTAAAAATTTAAAAATTTAAAAATTTAAAAATTTAAAAATTTAAAAATTTAAAAATTTAAAAATTTAAAAATTTAAAAATTTAAAAATTTAAAAATTTAAAAATTTAAAAATTTAAAAATTTAAAAATTTAAAAATTTAAAAATTTAAAAATTTAAAAATTTAAAAATTTAAAAATTTAAAAATTTAAAAATTTAAAAATTTAAAAATTTAAAAATTTAAAAATTTAAAAATTTAAAAATTTAAAAATTTAAAAATTTAAAAATTTAAAAATTTAAAAATTTAAAAATTTAAAAATTTAAAAATTTAAAAATTTAAAAATTTAAAAATTTAAAAATTTAAAAATTTAAAAATTTAAAAATTTAAAAATTTAAAAATTTAAAAATTTAAAAATTTAAAAATTTAAAAATTTAAAAATTTAAAAATTTAAAAATTTAAAAATTTAAAAATTTAAAAATTTAAAAATTTAAAAATTTAAAAATTTAAAAATTTAAAAATTTAAAAATTTAAAAATTTAAAAATTTAAAAATTTAAAAATTTAAAAATTTAAAAATTTAAAAATTTAAAAATTTAAAAATTTAAAAATTTAAAAATTTAAAAATTTAAAAATTTAAAAATTTAAAAATTTAAAAATTTAAAAATTTAAAAATTTAAAAATTTAAAAATTTAAAAATTTAAAAATTTAAAAATTTAAAAATTTAAAAATTTAAAAATTTAAAAATTTAAAAATTTAAAAATTTAAAAATTTAAAAATTTAAAAATTTAAAAATTTAAAAATTTAAAAATTTAAAAATTTAAAAATTTAAAAATTTAAAAATTTAAAAATTTAAAAATTTAAAAATTTAAAAATTTAAAAATTTAAAAATTTAAAAATTTAAAAATTTAAAAATTTAAAAATTTAAAAATTTAAAAATTTAAAAATTTAAAAATTTAAAAATTTAAAAATTTAAAAATTTAAAAATTTAAAAATTTAAAAATTTAAAAATTTAAAAATTTAAAAATTTAAAAATTTAAAAATTTAAAAATTTAAAAATTTAAAAATTTAAAAATTTAAAAATTTAAAAATTTAAAAATTTAAAAATTTAAAAATTTAAAAATTTAAAAATTTAAAAATTTAAAAATTTAAAAATTTAAAAATTTAAAAATTTAAAAATTTAAAAATTTAAAAATTTAAAAATTTAAAAATTTAAAAATTTAAAAATTTAAAAATTTAAAAATTTAAAAATTTAAAAATTTAAAAATTTAAAAATTTAAAAATTTAAAAATTTAAAAATTTAAAAATTTAAAAATTTAAAAATTTAAAAATTTAAAAATTTAAAAATTTAAAAATTTAAAAATTTAAAAATTTAAAAATTTAAAAATTTAAAAATTTAAAAATTTAAAAATTTAAAAATTTAAAAATTTAAAAATTTAAAAATTTAAAAATTTAAAAATTTAAAAATTTAAAAATTTAAAAATTTAAAAATTTAAAAATTTAAAAATTTAAAAATTTAAAAATTTAAAAATTTAAAAATTTAAAAATTTAAAAATTTAAAAATTTAAAAATTTAAAAATTTAAAAATTTAAAAATTTAAAAATTTAAAAATTTAAAAATTTAAAAATTTAAAAATTTAAAAATTTAAAAATTTAAAAATTTAAAAATTTAAAAATTTAAAAATTTAAAAATTTAAAAATTTAAAAATTTAAAAATTTAAAAATTTAAAAATTTAAAAATTTAAAAATTTAAAAATTTAAAAATTTAAAAATTTAAAAATTTAAAAATTTAAAAATTTAAAAATTTAAAAATTTAAAAATTTAAAAATTTAAAAATTTAAAAATTTAAAAATTTAAAAATTTAAAAATTTAAAAATTTAAAAATTTAAAAATTTAAAAATTTAAAAATTTAAAAATTTAAAAATTTAAAAATTTAAAAATTTAAAAATTTAAAAATTTAAAAATTTAAAAATTTAAAAATTTAAAATTTAAAAATTTAAAAATTTAAAAATTTAAAAATTTAAAAATTTAAAAATTTAAAAATTTAAAAATTTAAAAATTTAAAAATTTAAAAATTTAAAAATTTAAAAATTTAAAAATTTAAAAATTTAAAAATTTAAAAATTTAAAAATTTAAAAATTTAAAAATTTAAAAATTTAAAAATTTAAAAATTTAAAAATTTAAAAATTTAAAAATTTAAAAATTTAAAAATTTAAAAATTTAAAAATTTAAAAATTTAAAAATTTAAAAATTTAAAAATTTAAAAATTTAAAAATTTAAAAATTTAAAAATTTAAAAATTTAAAAATTTAAAAATTTAAAAATTTAAAAATTTAAAAATTTAAAAATTTAAAAATTTAAAAATTTAAAAATTTAAAAATTTAAAAATTTAAAAATTTAAAAATTTAAAAATTTAAAAATTTAAAAATTTAAAAATTTAAAAATTTAAAAATTTAAAAATTTAAAAATTTAAAAATTTAAAAATTTAAAAATTTAAAAATTTAAAAATTTAAAAATTTAAAAATTTAAAAATTTAAAAATTTAAAAATTTAAAAATTTAAAAATTTAAAAATTTAAAAATTTAAAAATTTAAAAATTTAAAAATTTAAAAATTTAAAAATTTAAAAATTTAAAAATTTAAAAATTTAAAAATTTAAAAATTTAAAAATTTAAAAATTTAAAAATTTAAAAATTTAAAAATTTAAAAATTTAAAAATTTAAAAATTTAAAAATTTAAAAATTTAAAAATTTAAAAATTTAAAAATTTAAAAATTTAAAAATTTAAAAATTTAAAAATTTAAAAATTTAAAAATTTAAAAATTTAAAAATTTAAAAATTTAAAAATTTAAAAATTTAAAAATTTAAAAATTTAAAAATTTAAAAATTTAAAAATTTAAAAATTTAAAAATTTAAAAATTTAAAAATTTAAAAATTTAAAAATTTAAAAATTTAAAAATTTAAAAATTTAAAAATTTAAAAATTTAAAAATTTAAAAATTTAAAAATTTAAAAATTTAAAAATTTAAAAATTTAAAAATTTAAAAATTTAAAAATTTAAAAATTTAAAAATTTAAAAATTTAAAAATTTAAAAATTTAAAAATTTAAAAATTTAAAAATTTAAAAATTTAAAAATTTAAAAATTTAAAAATTTAAAAATTTAAAAATTTAAAAATTTAAAAATTTGAAAATTTGAAAATTTGAAAATTTGAAAATTTGAAAATTTGAAGATTTGAAAATTTGAAAATTTGAAAATTTGAAAATTTGAAAATTTGAAAATTTAAAAATTTAAAAATTTAAAAATTTAAAAATTTAAAAATTTAAAAATTTAAAAATTTAAAAATTTAAAAATTTAAAAATTTAAAAATTTAAAAATTTAAAAATTTAAAAATTTAAAAATTTAAAAATTTAAAAATTTAAAAATTTAAAAATTTAAAAATTTAAAAATTTAAAAATTTAAAAATTTAAAAATTTAAAAATTTAAAAATTTAAAAATTTAAAAATTTAAAAATTTAAAAATTTAAAAATTTAAAAATTTAAAAATTTAAAAATTTAAAAATTTAAAAATTTAAAAATTTAAAAATTTAAAAATTTAAAAACTTAAAAATTTAAAAATTTAAAAATTTAAAAATTTAAAAATTTAAAAATTTAAAAATTTAAAAATTTAAAAATTTAAAAATTTAAAAATTTAAAAATTTAAAAATTTAAAAATTTAAAAATTTAAAAATTTAAAAATTTAAAAATTTAAAAATTTAAAAATTTAAAAATTTAAAAATTTAAAAATTTAAAAATTTAAAAATTTAAAAATTTAAAAATTTAAAAATTTAAAAATTTAAAAATTTAAAAATTTAAAAATTTAAAAATTTAAAAATTTAAAAATTTAAAAATTTAAAAATTTAAAAATTTAAAAATTTAAAAATTTAAAAATTTAAAAATTTAAAAATTTAAAAATTTAAAAATTTAAAAATTTAAAAATTTAAAAATTTAAAAATTTAAAAATTTAAAAATTTAAAAATTTAAAAATTTAAAAATTTAAAAATTTAAAAATTTAAAAATTTAAAAATTTAAAAATTTAAAAATTTAAAAATTTAAAAATTTAAAAATTTAAAAATTTAAAAATTTAAAAATTTAAAAATTTAAAAATTTAAAAATTTAAAAATTTAAAAATTTAAAAATTTAAAAATTTAAAAATTTAAAAATTTAAAAATTTAAAAATTTAAAAATTTAAAAATTTAAAAATTTAAAAATTTAAAAATTTAAAAATTTAAAAATTTAAAAATTTAAAAATTTAAAAATTTAAAAATTTAAAAATTTAAAAATTTAAAAATTTAAAAATTTAAAAATTTAAAAATTTAAAAATTTAAAAATTTAAAAATTTAAAAATTTAAAAATTTAAAAATTTAAAAATTTAAAAATTTAAAAATTTAAAAATTTAAAAATTTAAAAATTTAAAAATTTAAAAATTTAAAAATTTAAAAATTTAAAAATTTAAAAATTTAAAAATTTAAAAATTTAAAAATTTAAAAATTTAAAAATTTAAAAATTTAAAAATTTAAAAATTTAAAAATTTAAAAATTTAAAAATTTAAAAATTTAAAAATTTAAAAATTTAAAAATTTAAAAATTTAAAAATTTAAAAATTTAAAAATTTAAAAATTTAAAAATTTAAAAATTTAAAAATTTAAAAATTTAAAAATTTAAAAATTTAAAAATTTAAAAATTTAAAAATTTAAAAATTTAAAAATTTAAAAATTTAAAAATTTAAAAATTTAAAAATTTAAAAATTTAAAAATTTAAAATTTAAAAATTTAAAAATTTAAAAATTTAAAAATTTAAAAATTTAAAAATTTAAAAATTTAAAAATTTAAAAATTTAAAAATTTAAAAATTTAAAAATTTAAAAATTTAAAAATTTAAAAATTTAAAAATTTAAAAATTTAAAAATTTAAAAATTTAAAAATTTAAAAATTTAAAAATTTAAAAATTTAAAAATTTAAAAATTTAAAAATTTAAAAATTTAAAAATTTAAAAATTTAAAAATTTAAAAATTTAAAAATTTAAAAATTTAAAAATTTAAAAATTTAAAAATTTAAAATTTAAAAATTTAAAAATTTAAAAATTTAAAAATTTAAAAATTAAAAATTTAAAAATTTAAAAATTTAAAAATTTAAAAATTTAAAAATTTAAAAATTTAAAATTTAAAAATTTAAAAATTTAAAAATTTAAAATTTAAAAATTTAAAAATTTAAAAATTTAAAAATTTAAAAATTTAAAAATTTAAAAATTTAAAAATTTAAAAATTTAAAAATTTAAAATTTAAAAATTTAAAAATTTAAAAATTTAAAATTTAAAAATTTAAAAATTTAAAAATTTAAAAATTTAAAAATTTAAAAATTTAAAAATTTAAAAATTTAAAAATTTAAAAATTTAAAAATTTAAAAATTTAAAAATTTAAAAATTTAAAAATTTAAAAATTTAAAAATTTAAAAATTTAAAAATTTAAAAATTTAAAAATTTAAAAATTTAAAAATTTAAAAATTTAAAAATTTAAAAATTTAAAAATTTAAAAATTTAAAAATTTAAAAATTTAAAAATTTAAAAATTTAAAAATTTAAAAATTTAAAAATTTAAAAATTTAAAAATTTAAAAATTTAAAAATTTAAAAATTTAAAAATTTAAAAATTTAAAAATTTAAAAATTTAAAAATTTAAAAATTTAAAAATTTAAAAATTTAAAAATTTAAAAATTTAAAAATTTAAAAATTTAAAAATTTAAAAATTTAAAAATTTAAAAATTTAAAAATTTAAAAATTTAAAAATTTAAAAATTTAAAAATTTAAAAATTTAAAAATTTAAAATTTAAAAATTTAAAAATTTAAAAATTTAAAAATTTAAAAATTTAAAAATTTAAAAATTTAAAAATTTAAAAATTTAAAAATTTAAAAATTTAAAAATTTAAAAATTTAAAAATTTAAAAATTTAAAAATTTAAAAATTTAAAAATTTAAAAATTTAAAAATTTAAAAATTTAAAAATTTAAAAATTTAAAAATTTAAAAATTTAAAAATTTAAAAATTTAAAAATTTAAAAATTTAAAAATTTAAAAATTTAAAAATTTAAAAATTTAAAAATTTAAAAATTTAAAAATTTAAAAATTTAAAAATTTAAAAATTTAAAAATTTAAAAATTTAAAAATTTAAAAATTTAAAAATTTAAAAATTTAAAAATTTAAAAATTTAAAAATTTAAAAATTTAAAAATTTAAAAATTTAAAAATTTAAAAATTTAAAAATTTAAAAATTTAAAAATTTAAAAATTTAAAAATTTAAAAATTTAAAAATTTAAAAATTTAAAAATTTAAAAATTTAAAAATTTAAAAATTTAAAAATTTAAAAATTTAAAAATTTAAAAATTTAAAAATTTAAAAATTTTAAAATTTAAAAATTTAAAAATTTAAAAATTTAAAAATTTAAAAATTTAAAAATTTAAAAATTTAAAAATTTAAAAATTTAAAAATTTAAAAATTTAAAAATTTAAAAATTTAAAAATTTAAAAATTTAAAAATTTAAAAATTTAAAAATTTAAAAATTTAAAAATTTAAAAATTA
>NC_080672.1:224996132-225091463 GCF_030247195.1 Topomyia yanbarensis
TAAATTTAAAAATTTAAAAATTTAAAAATTTAAAAATTTAAAAATTTAAAAATTTAAAAATTTAAAAATTTAAAAATTTAAAAATTTAAAAATTTAAAAATTTAAAAATTTAAAAATTTAAAAATTTAAAAATTTAAAAATTTAAAAATTTAAAATTTAAAAATTTAAAAATTTAAAAATTTAAAAATTTAAAAATTTAAAAATTTAAAAATTTAAAAATTTAAAAATTTAAAAATTTAAAAATTTAAAATTTAAAAATTTAAAAATTTAAAAATTTAAAAATTTAAAAATTTAAAAATTTAAAAATTTAAAAATTTAAAAATTTAAAAATTTAAAAATTTAAAAATTTAAAAATTTAAAAATTTAAAAATTTAAAAATTTAAAAATTTAAAAATTTAAAAATTTAAAAATTTAAAAATTTAAAAATTTAAAAATTTAAAAATTTAAAAATTTAAAAATTTAAAAATTTAAAAATTTAAAAATTTAAAATTTAAAAATTTAAAAATTTAAAAATTTAAAAATTTAAAATTTAAAAATTTAAAAATTTAAAAATTTAAAAATTTAAAAATTTAAAAATTTAAAATTTAAAAATTTAAAAATTTAAAAATTTAAAAATTTAAAATTTAAAATTTAAAAATTTAAAAATTTAAAAATTTAAAAATTTAAAAATTTAAAAATTTAAAAATTTAAAATTTAAAAATTTAAAAATTTAAAAATTTAAAAATTTAAAAATTTAAAAATTTAAAAATTTAAAAATTTAAAATTTAAAAATTTAAAAATTTAAAAATTTAAAAATTTAAAAATTTAAAAATTTAAAAATTTAAAAATTTAAAAATTTAAAAATTTAAAAATTTAAAAATTTAAAAATTTAAAAATTTAAAAATTTAAAAATTTAAAAATTTAAAAATTTAAAAATTTAAAAATTTAAAAATTTAAAAATTTAAAATTTAAAAATTTAAAAATTTAAAAATTTAAAAATTTAAAAATTTAAAAATTTAAAAATTTAAAAATTTAAAAATTTAAAATTTAAAATTTAAAATTTAAAAATTTAAAAATTAAAAATTTAAAAATTTAAAATTTAAAAATTTAAAATTTAAAAATTTAAAAATTTAAAAATTTAAAAATTTAAAAATTTAAAAATTTAAAATTTAAAAATTTAAAATTTAAAATTTAAAAATTTAAAATTTAAAAATTTAAAAATTTAAAAATTTAAAAATTTAAAAATTTAAAATTTAAAATTTAAAAATTTAAAAATTTAAAATTTAAAAATTTAAAAATTTAAAAATTTAAAAATTTAAAAATTTAAAAATTTAAAAATTTAAA
This sequence comes from Topomyia yanbarensis, assembly GCF_030247195.1. NCBI lineage: Eukaryota > Metazoa > Arthropoda > Insecta > Diptera > Culicidae > Topomyia > Topomyia yanbarensis. The sequence goes on from NC_080672.1 coordinate 224,997,456, forward strand.
AATTTAAAAATTTAAAAATTTAAAAATTTAAAAATTTAAAATTTAAAAATTTAAAAATTTAAAAATTTAAAAATTTAAAAATTTAAAAATTTAAAAATTTAAAAATTTAAAAATTTAAAATTTAAAAATTTAAAAATTTAAAAATTTAAAAATTTAAAAATTTAAAATTTAAAAATTTAAAAATTTAAAAATTTAAAAATTTAAAAATTTAAAAATTTAAAAATTTAAAAATTTAAAAATTTAAAAATTTAAAAATTTAAAAATTTAAAAATTTAAAAATTTAAAAATTTAAAATTTAAAAATTTAAAAATTTAAAAATTTAAAAATTTAAAAATTTAAAAATTTAAAAATTTAAAAATTTAAAATTTAAAAATTTAAAAATTTAAAAATTTAAAAATTTAAAAATTTAAAAATTTAAAAATTTAAAATTTAAAAATTTAAAAATTTAAAAATTTAAAAATTTAAAAATTTAAAAATTTAAAAATTTAAAAATTTAAAAATTTAAAAATTTAAAATTTAAAAATTTAAAAATTTAAAAATTTAAAAATTTAAAAATTTAAAAATTTAAAAATTTAAAAATTTAAAAATTTAAAAATTTAAAAATTTAAAAATTTAAAAATTTAAAAATTTAAAAATTTAAAAATTTAAAAATTTAAAAATTTAAAAATTTAAAAATTTAAAAATTTAAAAATTTAAAAATTTAAAAATTTAAAAATTTAAAAATTTAAAAATTTAAAAATTTAAAAATTTAAAATTTAAAAATTTAAAAATTTAAAAATTTAAAAATTTAAAAATTTAAAAATTTAAAAATTTAAAATTTAAAAATTTAAAATTTAAAAATTTAAAAATTTAAAAATTTAAAAATTTAAAAATTTAAAAATTTAAAAATTTAAAAATTTAAAAATTTAAAAATTTAAAAATTTAAAAATTTAAAAATTTAAAATTTAAAAATTTAAAAATTTAAAAATTTAAAAATTTAAAAATTTAAAAATTTAAAAATTTAAAAATTTAAAAATTTAAAAATTTAAAAATTTAAAAATTTAAAAATTTAAAAATTTAAAAATTTAAAAATTTAAAAATTTAAAAATTTAAAAATTTAAAAATTTAAAAATTTAAAAATTTAAAAATTTAAAAATTTAAAAATTTAAAATTTAAAAATTTAAAAATTTAAAAATTTAAAAATTTAAAAATTTAAAAATTTAAAAATTTAAAAATTTAAAAATTTAAAAATTTAAAAATTTAAAAATTTAAAAATTTAAAAATTTAAAAATTTAAAAATTTAAAAATTTAAAAATTTAAAAATTTAAAAATTTAAAAATTTAAAAATTTAAAAATTTAAAAATTTAAAATTTAAAAATTTAAAAATTTAAAATTTAAAAATTTAAAAATTTAAAATTTAAAAATTTAAAATTTAAAAATTTAAAAATTTAAAATTTAAAAATTTAAAATTTAAAAATTTAAAAATTTAAAAATTTAAAAATTTAAAAATTTAAAAATTTAAAAATTTAAAAATTTAAAAATTTAAAAATTTAAAAATTTAAAAATTTAAAAATTTAAAAATTTAAAAATTTAAAAATTTAAAAATTTAAAAATTTAAAAATTTAAAAATTTAAAAATTTAAAAATTTAAAATTTAAAAATTTAAAAATTTAAAATTTAAAATTTAAAAATTTAAAAATTTAAAAATTTAAAAATTTAAAAATTTAAAAATTTAAAAATTTAAAAATTTAAAATTTAAAATTTAAAAATTTAAAAATTTAAAAATTTAAAATTTAAAAATTTAAAAATTTAAAAATTTAAAAATTTAAAAATTTAAAATTTAAAAATTTAAAAATTTAAAAATTTAAAAATTTAAAAATTTAAAAATTTAAAAATTTAAAAATTTAAAAATTTAAAAATTTAAAAATTTAAAAATTTAAAAATTTAAAAATTTAAAAATTTAAAAATTTAAAAATTTAAAAATTTAAAAATTTAAAAATTTAAAATTTAAAAATTTAAAAATTTAAAAATTTAAAAATTTAAAAATTTAAAAATTAAAAATTTAAAAATTTAAAAATTTAAAAATTTAAAAATTTAAAAATTTAAAAATTTAAAAATTTAAAAATTTAAAAATTTAAAAATTTAAAAATTTAAAAATTTAAAAATTTAAAAATTTAAAAATTTAAAAATTTAAAAATTTAAAAATTTAAAAATTTAAAAATTTAAAAATTTAAAAATTTAAAAATTTAAAAATTTAAAAATTTAAAAATTTAAAAATTTAAAAATTTAAAAATTTAAAAATTTAAAAATTTAAAAATTTAAAAATTTAAAAATTTAAAAATTTAAAAATTTAAAAATTTAAAAATTTAAAAATTTAAAAATTTAAAAATTTAAAAATTTAAAAATTTAAAAATTTAAAAATTTAAAAATTTAAAAATTTAAAAATTTAAAAATTTAAAAATTTAAAAATTTAAAAATTTAAAAATTTAAAAATTTAAAAATTTAAAAATTTAAAAATTTAAAAATTTAAAAATTTAAAAATTTAAAAATTTAAAAATTTAAAAATTTAAAAATTTAAAAATTTAAAAATTTAAAAATTTAAAAATTTAAAAATTTAAAAATTTAAAAATTTAAAAATTTAAAAATTTAAAAATTTAAAAATTTAAAAATTTAAAAATTTAAAAATTTAAAAATTTAAAAATTTAAAAATTTAAAAATTTAAAAATTTAAAAATTTAAAAATTTAAAAATTTAAAAATTTAAAAATTTAAAAATTTAAAAATTTAAAAATTTAAAAATTTAAAAATTTAAAAATTTAAAAATTTAAAAATTTAAAAATTTAAAAATTTAAAAATTTAAAAATTTAAAAATTTAAAAATTTAAAAATTTAAAAATTTAAAAATTTAAAAATTTAAAAATTTAAAAATTTAAAAATTTAAAAATTTAAAAATTTAAAAATTTAAAAATTTAAAAATTTAAAAATTTAAAAATTTAAAAATTTAAAAATTTAAAAATTTAAAAATTTAAAAATTTAAAAATTTAAAAATTTAAAAATTTAAAAATTTAAAAATTTAAAAATTTAAAAATTTAAAAATTTAAAAATTTAAAAATTTAAAAATTTAAAAATTTAAAAATTTAAAAATTTAAAAATTTAAAAATTTAAAAATTTAAAAATTTAAAAATTTAAAAATTTAAAAATTTAAAAATTTAAAAATTTAAAAATTTAAAAATTTAAAAATTTAAAAATTTAAAAATTTAAAAATTTAAAAATTTAAAAATTTAAAAATTTAAAAATTTAAAAATTTAAAAATTTAAAAATTTAAAAATTTAAAAATTTAAAAATTTAAAAATTTAAAAATTTAAAAATTTAAAAATTTAAAAATTTAAAAATTTAAAAATTTAAAAATTTAAAAATTTAAAAATTTAAAAATTTAAAAATTTAAAAATTTAAAAATTTAAAAATTTAAAAATTTAAAAATTTAAAAATTTAAAAATTTAAAAATTTAAAAATTTAAAAATTTAAAAATTTAAAAATTTAAAAATTTAAAAATTTAAAAATTTAAAAATTTAAAAATTTAAAAATTTAAAAATTTAAAAATTTAAAAATTTAAAAATTTAAAAATTTAAAAATTTAAAAATTTAAAAATTTAAAAATTTAAAAATTTAAAAATTTAAAAATTTAAAAATTTAAAAATTTAAAAATTTAAAAATTTAAAAATTTAAAAATTTAAAAATTTAAAAATTTAAAAATTTAAAAATTTAAAAATTTAAAAATTTAAAAATTTAAAAATTTAAAAATTTAAAAATTTAAAAATTTAAAAATTTAAAAATTTAAAAATTTAAAAATTTAAAAATTTAAAAATTTAAAAATTTAAAAATTTAAAAATTTAAAAATTTAAAAATTTAAAAATTTAAAAATTTAAAAATTTAAAAATTTAAAAATTTAAAAATTTAAAAATTTAAAAATTTAAAAATTTAAAAATTTAAAAATTTAAAAATTTAAAAATTTAAAAATTTAAAAATTTAAAAATTTAAAAATTTAAAAATTTAAAAATTTAAAAATTTAAAAATTTAAAAATTTAAAAATTTAAAAATTTAAAAATTTAAAAATTTAAAAATTTAAAAATTTAAAAATTTAAAAATTTAAAAATTTAAAAATTTAAAAATTTAAAAATTTAAAAATTTAAAAATTTAAAAATTTAAAAATTTAAAAATTTAAAAATTTAAAAATTTAAAAATTTAAAAATTTAAAAATTTAAAAATTTAAAAATTTAAAAATTTAAAAATTTAAAAATTTAAAAATTTAAAAATTTAAAAATTTAAAAATTTAAAAATTTAAAAATTTAAAAATTTAAAAATTTAAAAATTTAAAAATTTAAAAATTTAAAAATTTAAAAATTTAAAAATTTAAAAATTTAAAAATTTGTAAATTTAAAAATTTAAAAATTTAAAAATTTAAAAATTTAAAAATTTAAAAATTTAAAAATTTAAAAATTTAAAAATTTAAAAATTTAAAAATTTAAAAATTTAAAAATTTAAAAATTTAAAAATTTAAAAATTTAAAAATTTAAAAATTTAAAAATTTAAAAATTTAAAAATTTAAAAATTTAAAAATTTAAAAATTTAAAAATTTAAAAATTTAAAAATTTAAAAATTTAAAAATTTAAAAATTTAAAAATTTAAAAATTTAAAAATTTAAAAATTTAAAAATTTAAAAATTTAAAAATTTAAAAATTTAAAAATTTAAAAATTTAAAAATTTAAAAATTTAAAAATTTAAAAATTTAAAAATTTAAAAATTTAAAAATTTAAAAATTTAAAAATTTAAAAATTTAAAAATTTAAAAATTTAAAAATTTAAAAATTTAAAAATTTAAAAATTTAAAAATTTAAAAATTTAAAAATTTAAAAATTTAAAAATTTAAAAATTTAAAAATTTAAAAATTTAAAAATTTAAAAATTTAAAAATTTAAAAATTTAAAAATTTAAAAATTTAAAAATTTAAAAATTTAAAAATTTAAAAATTTAAAAATTTAAAAATTTAAAAATTTAAAAATTTAAAAATTTAAAAATTTAAAAATTTAAAAATTTAAAAATTTAAAAATTTAAAAATTTAAAAATTTAAAAATTTAAAAATTTAAAAATTTAAAAATTTAAAAATTTAAAAATTTAAAAATTTAAAAATTTAAAAATTTAAAAATTTAAAAATTTAAAAATTTAAAAATTTAAAAATTTAAAAATTTAAAAATTTAAAAATTTAAAAATTTAAAAATTTAAAAATTTAAAAATTTAAAAATTTAAAAATTTAAAAATTTAAAAATTTAAAAATTTAAAAATTTAAAAATTTAAAAATTTAAAAATTTAAAAATTTAAAAATTTAAAAATTTAAAAATTTAAAAATTTAAAAATTTAAAAATTTAAAAATTTAAAAATTTAAAAATTTAAAAATTTAAAAATTTAAAAATTTAAAAATTTAAAAATTTAAAAATTTAAAAATTTAAAAATTTAAAAATTTAAAAATTTAAAAATTTAAAAATTTAAAAATTTAAAAATTTAAAAATTTAAAAATTTAAAAATTTAAAAATTTAAAAATTTAAAAATTTAAAAATTTAAAAATTTAAAAATTTAAAAATTTAAAAATTTAAAAATTTAAAAATTTAAAAATTTAAAAATTTAAAAATTTAAAAATTTAAAAATTTAAAAATTTAAAAATTTAAAAATTTAAAAATTTAAAAATTTAAAAATTTAAAAATTTAAAAATTTAAAAATTTAAAAATTTAAAAATTTAAAAATTTAAAAATTTAAAAATTTAAAAATTTAAAAATTTAAAAATTTAAAAATTTAAAAATTTAAAAATTTAAAAATTTAAAAATTTAAAAATTTAAAAATTTAAAAATTTTAAAATTTTAAAATTTTAAAATTTTAAAATTTATAAATTTAAAAATTTAAAAATTTAGAAATTTAGAAATTTAAAAATTTAAAAATTTAAAAATTTAAAAATTTAAAAATTTAAAAATTTAAAAATTTAAAAATTTAAAAATTTAAAAATTTAAAAATTTAAAAATTTAAAAATTTAAAAATTTAAAAATTTAAAAATTTAAAAATTTAAAAATTTAAAAATTTAAAAATTTAAAAATTTAAAAATTTAAAAATTTAAAAATTTAAAAATTTAAAAATTTAAAAATTTAAAAATTTAAAAATTTAAAAATTTAAAAATTTAAAAATTTAAAAATTTAAAAATTTAAAAATTTAAAAATTTAAAAATTTAAAAATTTAAAAATTTAAAAATTTAAAAATTTAAAAATTTAAAAATTTAAAAATTTAAAAATTTAAAAATTTAAAAATTTAAAAATTTAAAAATTTAAAAATTTAAAAATTTAAAAATTTAAAAATTTAAAAATTTAAAAATTTAAAAATTTAAAAATTTAAAAATTTAAAAATTTAAAAATTTAAAAATTTAAAAATTTAAAAATTTAAAAATTTAAAAATTTAAAAATTTAAAAATTTAAAAATTTAAAAATTTAAAAATTTAAAAATTTAAAAATTTAAAAATTTAAAAATTTAAAAATTTAAAAATTTAAAAATTTAAAAATTTAAAAATTTAAAAATTTAAAAATTTAAAAATTTAAAAATTTAAAAATTTAAAAATTTAAAAATTTAAAAATTTAAAAATTTAAAAATTTAAAAATTTAAAAATTTAAAAATTTAAAAATTTAAAAATTTAAAAATTTAAAAATTTAAAAATTTAAAAATTTAAAAATTTAAAAATTTAAAAATTTAAAAATTTAAAAATTTAAAAATTTAAAAATTTAAAAATTTAAAAATTTAAAAATTTAAAAATTTAAAAATTTAAAAATTTAAAAATTTAAAAATTTAAAAATTTAAAAATTTAAAAATTTAAAAATTTAAAAATTTAAAAATTTAAAAATTTAAAAATTTAAAAATTTAAAAATTTAAAAATTTAAAAATTTAAAAATTTAAAAATTTAAAAATTTAAAAATTTAAAAATTTAAAAATTTAAAAATTTAAAAATTTAAAAATTTAAAAATTTAAAAATTTAAAAATTTAAAAATTTAAAAATTTAAAAATTTAAAAATTTAAAAATTTAAAAATTTAAAAATTTAAAAATTTAAAAATTTAAAAATTTAAAAATTTAAAAATTTAAAAATTTAAAAATTTAAAAATTTAAAAATTTAAAAATTTGTAAATTTAAAAATTTAAAAATTTAAAAATTTAAAAATTTAAAAATTTAAAAATTTAAAAATTTAAAAATTTAAAAATTTAAAAATTTAAAAATTTAAAAATTTAAAAATTTAAAAATTTAAAAATTTAAAAATTTAAAAATTTAAAAATTTAAAAATTTAAAAATTTAAAAATTTAAAAATTTAAAAATTTAAAAATTTAAAAATTTAAAAATTTAAAAATTTAAAAATTTAAAAATTTAAAAATTTAAAAATTTAAAAATTTAAAAATTTAAAAATTTAAAAATTTAAAAATTTAAAAATTTAAAAATTTAAAAATTTAAAAATTTAAAAATTTAAAAATTTAAAAATTTAAAAATTTAAAAATTTAAAAATTTAAAAATTTAAAAATTTAAAAATTTAAAAATTTAAAAATTTAAAGATTTAAAAATTTAAAAATTTAAAAATTTAAAAATTTAAAAATTTAAAAATTTAAAAATTCAAAAATTTAAAAATTTAAAAATTTGAAAATTTAAAAATTTAAAAATTTAAAAATTTAAAAATTTAAAAATTTAAAAATTTAAAAATTTAAAAATTTAAAAATTTAAAAATTTAAAAATTTAAAAATTTAAAAATTTAAAAATTCAAAAATTTAAAAATTTAAAAATTTAAAAATTTAAAAATTTACAAATTTAAAAATTTAAAAACTCCAAGCGGGGAACCGTCTGATTAGTAGCTACCTTAGATTTGCTTGTCAGTAAATGCACTTCTGCGTTGCCGTTTGAACAAATTGAACGTATATACACACACGTACCGTAGGCTGCCAAGGACGCATCGGAGTAAGCGTGAAGTTCGATAGCGATTCTGTTGTCCGTCAGCACGTAACGATTGATAGTCATTCCAGCAGTTGCAATAAGACTCGCGACGAAATTAACCAAATTGTTTCGTTGTTCTATTGGTACTTCTTCATCCCAGTCGATTTTTAATTTCCATAGTTCGCGCATGAGAAGTTTGGAGACTAATGTGGCCGGTGCAAGCAGCCCGAGAGGATCATAAATTTTTGACATCTCTGACAGAATATGTCGCTTTGTTATAGCAGTTTGCGCTTGAATCCGGTTTATCCTGAAAGCTAATTCGTCCGACGACGGATTCCAAAGCAGCCCTAGTGTTTTGATAACGTTTTTTTTTTTTTTTTTTTTTTTTTTTATTTCGATTATAGAGGTTTTAACCTTAAGATCATTCGCCTCTTCGGGTTAGAAAAATCTCTTGTGAAAAATTTCTAACCCTATGTGCGGGGTCGGGACTCGAACCCAGGTGCGCTGCGTACAAGGCAATCGATTTACCAACTACGCCACGCCCACCCCCTTTTGATAACGTCATTTGCTCCACTTATTTCCAAAATTGATTGCTTCTCTCGTAGCTCGTCGGGAATTGATTCCAAAAACTCAGCTGAATTAGAGCACCACTTGTGTAGCTGGAAGCCGCCGCTGTCTAATAGCTGTGCCAATTGCTCAGCAGCAGTTTGAATTTCGTTCACTGAATCGCCTCCGGACAAAACATCATCCACGTAAAAATCTTTGACCACAATCGCAGCAGCCAGTGGAAATTTAGATCCCTTGTCAGCAGCTAATAGATTCAGAGTGCGTGTGGCTGCAAACGGTGCTGACGCTGTACCATATGTCACAGTTGTCAGATCATATGTTTGAAGTGAATTCGTAGGATGCTTTCGCCAAATGATCCTCTGGAATTTCTTGTCGTCGTCATGAATCCTGATTTGGCGATACATTTTGGATATGTCGCTTGAGAAGACGTATCGGTGGATACGGAACCGCATCACGATGTTCAGCAACGAATCTTGCACAGCCGGTCCGATCATAAGCAGATCGTTTAGCGACACGCCAGAAGACGATTTCGCCGATGCGTCGAAAACCGTTCGTAGTTTGGTAGAAGAAGAAGTAGGTTTCAGAATAGCGTGGTGAGGTAAATAGAAGTTTGGGCTGCTACTCACCTCTGACTCAGGCGTTTCCTTACAGTGGTTGAGCCGTATGTATTCCTCCATAAAGAAATCATATTGTTCTTTCAGCTCCGAATTGGTTGCCAAGCGTCTTTCAAGGTGTCCAAACCTTTGGAGCGCCTGCTGGCGTGAGTCGCCAAGCTTGTCAGTGGTGTTACGGAAGGGTAATCTGACCACATATCGGCCGGAGATGTCCCGGGTTGTTGTTTGTTGGTAATGTTGTTCACATAACTCCTCTTCACTCGACAGCTTCGTTGATAGTGGAACTTCTTCCAACTCCCAGAAGCGTTGGATTAACTGTTCGAGTTGATGATCAGGATCGGAAAGCGTTGTGTGGCAGCCTTTGTATTGACGGTATGGTGAATGTCCGGTAACAGCACCCGAAACTACCCATCCAAGTGTCGTCTCTTGAAGGACCGGTAATTTATCGCCGAGCTGTATTTGCCCAGTCCTCAGTATGTGGAAAAACAGTTGTGCACCAATTAGGAGATCGATGCGCTGCACAGAGGAGTAACTGGGGTCGAATCCTGGCCAAAACTATTTATTGCGGCTATTGCTGTTATTATGCCTTAATATGAACTAAAAATAGAAAATAACTAGTTTTTGGAACAATTTGGCAGTGCAGAGGTCATTTTTCTAGATCCTTCCGAATACTAGTATTTTCGAGGTGATCTTTGTGAATACATTTGTTTTTCCCGATGCATGAACAGTTGGTCAGTGGAAAAGGGAGAAGAAAAGGGATACCTATGCACATATTCATAGATATACATTTTGCCAAACATAGTATTTGGCCCTACAGCATTTTGGCGTACCTCAAATTAGTGGAAATATCAATATTTTCAAATCGCTTGGAATTTGTGGATCGGAAAATATCGGAAGAGATTGAATGTTTTTCGGATAGCCGGAATCTTGTTTTGTAATGTTGTTTCAGCAACTTTGCCGGATCTTGCCGTATAATGTAACTTTTTTATCATTCAAATTTGGAATAAAATGTTTAAAAAGGGTGTTTCTAAAGTTGGTCCAATACACACAAGCACTACTATTTTCGGTTATTTTTAAGCTGAGATTACACAAATAGTTGTCATCAATTACGTTTGTTATAATATTGTCTTATTTAATACAGTCATCATAATTAGAAAGCGATTTTGCTGGATATATAATAAAAAAATGAATAAAAACCCCTTAAAATATCACCAATTTGCATCCATGCAAAAAATCTTTACCAATTTTTGGCAAACTCTTTATTTTGCCACAATATGCAGTATGCTTTTGGGTATCTAAAAAAATATAACTAAATAAAAAATCGAAAAAAAATTTTTTTTGGTTATTGGCCAAGAATTTGTTCTAGTTACTCCTCTGTGCGCTGGGGCTTGTAAAAGTTTGGATCTGCTAACAAAACTCCATCCGGAATAATCCAGTCGGATACGTTGAGCTTGCTTGCTGGAAGAATGTTAGCAATCCGAGGAACGACGAGACATTCGATTTGTTGTATATATCCGTTGATACGTGAGCCAAACTGAACAGCTAACATGTGTTTGACAGGCGTTTCCTTGCCGTTGATACCGACGACACTGGTGGAGCATCGATTTCGACTAATACCAAGGAGACTAGCCATTGCCTCAGTAATCAGGTGCAGCTGCGATCCGGAATCAAGTAAAACACGGCACAGCTTGCTCTGTCCATGTACATCGAGTATGTTCACGATCGCTGTTGATAGCAGCACTGCTTCTTGTTCGTTAGTACTTTTTTTTTCCTCTGTTTATTTGACACGGCTCAACGCGTTAGCATAAGTGAGCCGGGCATCTTTTAATCTTTCACAATATGAAAAAATAAAGAATTTAACAATATTTATTTTTTACTCGTACCATCTTGTTGACGCAGCTTGCTGCTGCGTGTTGAGATTCGTTTCCTTGGCGGTGAAAAGTTGTTCGCCAAATCTTGAGGGTCATTTGGTCTGCCTTCTTTCTCGTTGTCGTACTCGTCCATATTCTCATCTGTGCTACTCGCATGCTGTTCACGATCGGTTGTTCTGGTTTGTGCTTTAATCGTATGGGTCGCTATTGTGTGTCCGTTCTCTTCTGATTTCGCTTCATTGTTGTTGTTGCTGGTTGTTGGCTTAGAGCCATTAAACGCGATCGTTCTAGAATTCATGTTTGTTGCTTCTTGATCCGAAGAAGCTGGTTTTGCAGCTGTTAGTGGTGTAGCGTAAGATGGTTGTGTGCTGATTTCGGTTGGATTTGAGTTTTCCTTAACAGTTTCTACGCAAGGTTTTCCGAGATGCAGCTTCTTCGTGCAAAACTGGCACGTAGGAATTAGCCCTGGGTACGTGACTAGTGATGTCTGTTGAATGAGAGCATCGTCCCTTCCTAACACTGTGAAGCTTAAGTAAGAGGGAATTGGCTTGGTCACACGCATTCTCACCACACGAACACCGTTAGGGATGCCCGGGAAAAAATTCCTCCATGTATCATGTGTAACGGAGTCTACTTCTCCGTATTTTTGCAAGCATTTTTTAATCGCACCGTCAGGGGTACGCGTAGCCAAATCATGGACCCGAACTTCTACAGCGCCGTTCTCGATGTATACGGGAATGCTATATTTAACATTGCCGCATTCGGCGGTGTGCTGCATGTTGTTTCGCGAGGCGAATGACTCAGCTTGGTTAATGTTGTTGAACGAAATCAGCACGCAATGTTTGATGTGATGCATTTGTAGGGTTTTCACTTCAGCCAGATTTCCACTTCCCGAATGGCTGGTCTTACGGGGCATTTTGAAAAATCAACAGCAACACAGTTCGGCCGCATCTGTGTTGCTTTTTGCTGGGCACCGTCACTCATCACTTAATCGCACAGTAGGTATAGGCTATTGTTATATGGACTGCTTGTGTGATAGGCATCGATTGATTTTTAGGTAGAATTGACTGTTTCACTTGCGCGGGACGATTTTTTGCTTCTGCTCAGGGCGAGATATGAAGACAAACTGGTCGTTAGTACTTGTGGCGCAGTTAAGGGTTACTACGTTGCTCGTATTTGTCGAAGCTTTTCCGGTTTCGGTAGACTGAACATCAGTAGTTTTGCGTGTATCATCACTCGGTTTCGGGATGTCAATGTGTAGAACCGTGTGATGTTGTTTGTTGCAGTCACGACAAGAGTGCTTTGATGAACATTTTGCTGTCATGTGCCCTTTTATCAGACAATGGTAACATACGCCAGCTTGTTTGGCTTTGGCGTTTCTGTCGGTAGCAGAAAGTTTGAGAAGCTCTTCACACTGATGATTGAAGTGCGCCTTCTCGCAGAACACGCATTTTGTTTCGCTTGTCACCGTAAGCGTCGTAGATTTAGTCTGTAACTTCTGCGCGTGCACTGGCGCGCTAGGTTTTTGTTTAACCTTCTGCTGACTGGCCTCTACCCGTTCGAGAACTTGTGTGTTTTTCCAGGAAGAAAATCGTATCAGCGTATGTGGAAATCACACCGTGCTTGTTTGTAGCTTCCCACATCTTTTTTGTTTCGAAATCGAGTCGAGAGGCAATCACATTTACCAACAGAATATCTGAGAGGCCTAGTACATCGTACCCGTAGTATCTGAGCGAATCGACATGCCTTACGCATTCTTCGATTAGTTCTCTCAACTGCTTACCACTTTCTTGAGTCATCGGTTTGAGCTGAAGCAACCGAGATGCATGAAGGTCTACGATTTTCCGTTTATCTTCGTATCGTTGCTGGAGAAAGTTCCATGCACCGTCAAAATTGTTTGCGTTGATAAACTGCTGGTTAATCGCACCGGCCGCTTCCCCGATTAGACACTTATCCAAGTGGTATAACCTTGTAGCAGCATCCTCGGACGAACACTTCTTCATGATATCTAGAAACATCGACTTAAATTTGAACCAATGCTCTGGTTTCCCGTTGGATACCAGCTGTAGACCGGAATGCACCTGTAGCTCCTGTTTTTTGTGTCTATCCAACTGCCTGCATACTTCCGCTCGCACTTCCGTGTACAATTGTTCGAACTCAAAATACTCCTGTTCTTCTTCCTCCTGCTGGTGTGGCGTAGCAGCAAACAACTTTGCTTGGCAATCGTTCATGTCGAGGTACGCAGCATCAATCGTACGTAGAAATGTATCCAGCACATATTCGTCGACAGGAATCTGTTCATCATCTGCTTTGATGAGGTTTGTTTTGATGCGTGCGATCTTCGCCTTAGTGAATTCGCACCGTCGTTGAAGTGCTTGTAGCTCTTCCGCCATTTTCTTTCGTCGCTCTGCCTCGGCCTTCGCCACTTTCTGCTGCCTCACTGAAGGAAGTATGGGAATTTTCGAGCTGCGACGGGTGTTTACCGGCATCGAAATTACCGACGAAAACGATCGATTTTTCGCGTTATTCCATATCCGTAGTTCGAAGGACCAAATTATGTACGGTTTCGGAATGGAATTCGTTTAATGGACTGTAAATTAATTGGAGAAAAGAAACGTGTTTATTTTGGTTTGAATATTCCGTGTTAATTTCGCGACGAACGGCGTACGAATCCCTTTTTGTTACAGGGTTGCCAAATGATACACTGAGAAAAAACCTGTGGTATCTGTGACCAGACTTTCGTAGTTGTTTTAACTATTTGCCGAAATAGCAGTAATGACCATGAGATCGGTAATACTAAACATCTGTATCGCAAAAAATACTACAAAAATCGATTACCGCTCAACTATGCTGTTGTTATTTACGACAATTTGAACATGCTCACTCCAACAATATTTATCATCTAAAAACTGACAATGGAATAGTGTGAATCACTATTAAACTTAAAGTAAAAATAAAAATATGAACATGGTAAACATCTTGAATGTAACCAGTGCCATTGTTATAACTACTTTTCGTTTGATTATCCTCTGCACAATATATTAATAAGTCGTGAACACTAAATGTATAGTTGTTATAAGAATGTAAAGGATGAAATAACTATATACACCGTTTATGTGGACTTTACCGTTGTCGAAATCAGCTTCTGCGTATAGTGATTTTCAGCTGACAATGCTTTGTATTACTAACAACCACAAAACTCGTCAATGTTTGCGTTCCCATTAAGTATTACTGCAGGATGCGGCCATTGCAGTAAAAATGTATAGATAACATACATGCGTGTTTTTCGGCGCACATTTTTTTTAATTTTTAATTTTTTAACTATTGCAATTATATTATCTCTGTGATATTACGGTAAGGCGATAGCATCATAAGCCATTGTATGATAGAGTTCCAGTTAGGAAAGGTATTTAATAGCTAAATTTAGGCGTAGCACTAGCCTCACAAAAGGTCTGTACATTAAGAGCCGGTTTGAAGTCTTACGAAACAGAAGGCCATCTTTCGCAAGGGACTGAATTACTAAGTATTTGCTTTGCTTTATTGCACTATGTGAGTACATACTTCAATTTAATTCAATAACGATGTTTTAAAATCGTAAAATTTTCGATTTTTCAGTTAAGCGTAAAATCAGAAAAGGAGGCTGAAATGTGGATGCTGAGACGATTCATATTTTTATAAAAAATGTGTATCATCAATAAATTAAGGGATGCTTTCAAAAACCAAGATTGGCTCAATCTTTCTTTTATCCACCCTCGTCATTTCCGAAACAGTGATATCCCTTTTTAAAATAACTAGAGGAAAAATGTCAAAACCCCAAGGTTTTAGTTATTGCAAGCAGGCCCTGCTCAGGATGACTATGCTTATTGTTATAACAAGCATCCCACTTTTAATGGTCATTCATACAACAGAGTGTTGAATTTGACTATTATGCATAAAGCATGGTAAAACTGGTAAAACATCCCATTCCCCTGGTTTAGTTATAACAAACAGTTCTAGGTCAAGATAACGATGCACATTGTTACGGCGAGCATCCCACTTATAATGGTCCTGCTTACAATACAATGTTCAATAGTACTATTGTGGTCAAGAGCTCTTGTATAGTAAACTTGAACATGCATATAGTTAAAGTGACCTGATACTATAGTCGGTTAAAAAGCACTATACTCGAAAAGTCGAATTAACCTCCTCATATGGTAAATGTTACCATATAATTTTTCTTAGTGTATAGAAATACACATTGTTCGGCACATAAGTTAATTTTTGTAAACATATAATACTAAATTTAAGAATATTGCAATTCAAATCAATCTTAATCACCCGAATTGTAAACAGCTCGAATTCGAATATTATGCCAGCTACTCAGTCTGTGCAAATCAAAACGAACGCTACTTTGCACCCTCTCCAGTGTAGCAGGTAGAAACTTTAAAGAGAGAGAGAGGAAGATGAAACCATCGTCGCGATCACAGCTGATCCCGGCTGGATATATGTAATTATAATTGTATATAGTCAGTTGAAAATAGATCTGGTGAAGGAAGGTTGTTCGTTTTCGTTCTCGGTGTGATTTAAAAGAAAGCCGTCGGTAATTTTGCCTAAGTCAGCAGGCAGTAAATTTTACAAGTCCCCAGCGGGTTGGTGGAATTAGTGTTTCGGTTCGTTTTGTGATACGGTGAGCCATAGTGAGATTTTGGCTAAGTCCCCAAGCGAAGGGCGGACTTTAGTTTGCAGTGCGCGATGCAAACATTTTATTAAGTTCCCCCAGTGTTCGGTGGAATTGCGATCCCGTGCCTTTTTCTGTGCGCACTTTCGGTGCTAGTTTATTAACTAGAAGTAAGTCCTTCGGTGACCGGCAAAAGTTCGTGCTCGAACATTTTGGTCCTTCGAACCGGATAGAAGGCAATTCAAACCGCAAGTGCGTTGTGCGGTAGTGAGTGAACCGCGGGAAAGGTACCACTTGGACGAAGTGTAGCCATTGCGTGGCTGAAAAAGATCGCCATCGCGTTTGTGAACTGGCGGGTGCGCCGTAGTGAAGGTCGTTTTTTCGTGCAAACGCGATCGCGCGGTTAACATTAACGTTTTGCGCAAAGGTAAATGCGCTAGTGGAAAAGCCGAAATACGACGGCTAGTGCTATAGATTGTGTGGTGGAAAGATTTTAGCGCTACCGCGATTACTGTCGCGTGTGAAGCGCTTGGACTGTGGCCATTTTTCAAGCCATCGAGTGGGCCATTGTGACTGGTGGCCATTCAACGGATCGGGAGGTAGCTGAACCCCGATAGCCGCGTCTGCAGAGCCATTTTGGACGCTGAGTGAGCGTCGCTTGGGAAGCTGTTGTTGTCAGTGAAGGTACTGGTGATAAATGTCCCTGCTTGTCATTGAGCAACACTTCTGATTCCGGACTGGAATCCCCGGTGAGTCAATTCCAATTTTCCGCCACACGTGGCTTGCAGTACCATTTGTTTTAGTTTAAGAAAGTGGGTGACCTTCAGTCATTGTGGCAATCGGTGGACGGTCCGCGAATCGAGTGGAAAATCGTTTCGCGCCCTCGATTTGCGATACCGCGTAGAAGTGGGTTAGTTCGCGACGGGAAGGAGCAATCGTTCGATTATAAAACTGCTCACTTCCGTTCGAATTTCGCGTTCGCGAAGGGCAATTCATCGCGTCGGGAAGGATTTAATCGTTTCGAGTGTGGTTTGTCCTCGTTCGGTTCGGTTTCGCGTAGAAACGGTTAGTTCGCGTCGGGAAGGAGTCCGTTATCGATTTATCGTTATCGATCGATTTGGGAGACCGGCTTGTCCAGCGCAATGGATTGCTGGCAATTCGTGATGCTTTGGAGAAGTTTATCATTCGGTACGATCCTGCACGTGATGCTTTTCAGTTGAGTGTTCGTATAGAGTCGCTGGATAGGGCTTATGCACAGTTCATGGAGGCGCAGGATGCAATTGAGAGACTGGACAAGGAGGAGTTTCTGGCATCACACCTGGCGGAACGTGTCGATTTCGAGCAGCGATACTGCGCAGCGAAAGGCTTCCTACTCTCCAAGGTTCCTGTAGAAGCGAGCAACTCAGCTTTGAACACATCCATGATGGCAAATCAACACACTTTCTCGACAGGATTCCACCTCCGTCTTCCAAAGATCGACCTACCGAGATTTGATGGCGATTTCTCACGTTGGTTGTCATTTCGAGACACCTTTACGTCCATGGTTCATTCCAATGGGGACATACCAACGGTCGCCAAGCTTCAGTACCTTCTACAATCGCTTGAAAGGGACGCAAAGAAGCCGTTCGAATCAGTTGACGTCGAAGCTGACAACTATGCGTCAACATGGGACGGCCTACACAAGAGGTACGACAATCGCTGTCACATCACTATGGATTGTGACGCACCTCTTATTACACCTCATTGATCGACCGGTCGAACAACCGCAGCTCCGACCCTGTACTACTTAGCTGTCATACATCCGCCGACCGAGAAGTGACACGTAGGTAAGAAAAAGTGCAGGTCAGAGAGTTGAATTAACGTGATAGCTGAAGTAGCGTGCAGGAAGAATTGATTTATTATCCTACAGAATTATTGATTATTCTACTTATATCTAGAGTAAAATACCTAGGGCAGTGATTGACATATCTTACACACGAAACATTTATTTAACAAAGAACACAGAAGGTAAAATAATCTTGTGAAAATCTACATATAAAACCTAACCTAAATCATGCATTTACAGTTAATAGTACGGATAGTTGCGTCTAGTACGGGCAAATAAGTATCACAAGGAAACTAAACGTGAGTAGTATAAGCATTGTTTGTTAAACCACACCTATGTCATACACACAAATCCCATGAAACCATGAAGGTAATTAATTATAATGAACTTATACCTTTATTCCCAAAGGGATTTTATAACCTCCCTCTACGTTTCGGTACAAATATACGAGAGTTACAAAACCGGAAATCATCTCCTTTATTGTCCGTTTACTTGCGCAACATTTTATAAAATCCGTTTATCAATCGGGGGCTCTAGTCGGTATGTCAAAGAAAGGTGACGGTCAGGGAACTTCCCCAGCAAACGATGCTCTACCACCGGGAGTGAGCTGCGACATATGTAAGAATCCGGATAACAGTCGGATGGTAGCGTGTGATTCGTGTGGGCAGTGGTTTCATTTCGCGTGTGTTAGTGTGGATTCAAATGTTCAGGATGAGGAGTGGAGTTGCAAGAAATGCCTTGAGGCGGTGATTCAACTTCCAGCCGGTGCATCTACACCTAATACCGACACTGGAGTGATACCAAAGCCCGGAACCAGGCTAACAGAATCTAATCTGGAGGAGTACGTGCAGAAACAGTTGGCGGTGATGCAGGTGGGCTTTGAACGTTTGTTGAAGGCGAAAGATGATCGGCATCTGAAGGAGCTCAGAGATCAACGGAAGAAATATGAACAGGTGTTGAAAGACACGGAGCGACGTGTGCTAGAGCGTGTGGAAAGGCAAAACTTAATTAGCTCAAGTGGGGGTGGATTAACGGCGAGTTCAACTGTAAATCAACCGGCACAGATGGTGTCCAGTGGATCGACTGGTAATCAAAACCCGAAATTGTTAGGTAGCAGATCAACAGCGAGTTCTACGAGTTATCATCCACAGCAGGTGGCAGGAGGATCAACGACAGGTGCGATCGGAAGTCAGCCGTTGCCATGGACGTTGGGAACCGGACCGACAGCAAGTTCGACGGAAAATCCACTGCCACAAATTAATGCACAAGAGGTGAGTCAGGGCAATGAGGCTCTAGCACATGAGTTGATGTTGCTGGATGAGCAGCAGGCATTAGAGAAGAAACATATGGAGGAGCGAAGCCGCCTTTTACAACGGCATGCGATGTTCGGCGGAGGAGCAGCCGGTGGAATCGGACTGAATCCTCAGGCGACAGCATTCCAACCGATTGGTAGCGGGTTTTTCGGTGTTTCTTCGCTAAGTCAAGGTCAGATTTCAGCGCGTCAAGCTATCAACAAGGAGCTTCCCATATTTTCCGGCAACCCAGAAGAATGGCCGCTTTTTCTAGCAAGCTACGAGAACTCGACCAGGATTTGCGGATATAGCGACGAAGAAAACATGCTTCGACTTCAACGAAGCCTCAAGGGAAAGGCAATGGAAACGGTACGTTGTCGTCTGTTGCATCCTGCCAACTTACCGGGGGTTATAGCGACGCTGAGAACCCTGTTTGGGAGACCGGAAGTCATCGTCCATTCGCTGGTGAATAAGATCCGGGAAATGCCATCGCCGAAAGCTGAAAAACTGTGCACGCTGATCGATTTCGGAGTTGCAGTTCAAAACGTCTGCGCGACCATCACAGCTTCAGGTCTCGACGAGTATATGTGCAACGTGGCGCTACTCCAAGAACTGACGGAGAGATTGCCGCCTTCTATTAGACTGAACTGGGCGTACCATCGGCAGGGACTGAACAGAGTCACTCTTTCGGAATTCGGAGACTGGCTTGGGAAGTTAGTTGAAGCAGCGAGCATAGTCACGATGCCAACCCTCAACATCTCGAAACCAGAGAGACGTGGAAGGAAAGACGACAACTACATCAACGTTCACTCGGAAACCAACTCTAGTTGCGAAGTTCTCTCGTTAGATCGCCCGATTACTGCATCAAAGGGCTGTCTCGTATGTTTGAACGAATGCAGCGGTCTGGACACGTGTGGCAAGTTTCTCGCCTTGGGCGTCGGGTCCCGTTGGACAGTTGTGAAAGAGCAAAGGTTGTGCAGAAAGTGTCTACGGAGGCATTACGGTGCCTGCCACGTGAAAACACCCTGTGGAAGAAACGGTTGCTCGTTCATGCACAACACATTGTTGCACGACGACAAGCGATATAACAAACGTTTGACTCCCGAACCAGCGCAGCAGTCTAACGAGAGTTCAACAACACAGAGCTGCAACACACATTCGAAGAGGGCGGGAAAGGTTTTATTTCGGTACGTGCCTGTAACGATCTACGGTAAGGGAAAGCAAGTGACAACCTATGCTTTCCTCGACGATGGGTCGTCGGCGACTTTGATGGAGCACGGCCTACTGAGAGAATTAGATCTTAAAGGAACGCCCTATCCATTGTGCTTGAATTGGACGGGTGGCCACCAGCGGGAAGAAGATGAGTCAGTCTTACTGACGTTGAAGATCTCCGGTGTAAATGACACTCGTGAAGTGTTCGACCTTCCAGAGGTTTATACGGTTAGGGATCTTTCTCTTCCGAAACAGTCGGTCTCAGTCTCGCAGTTGGCAACTAAGTACAGCTATCTCAAAGGTTTGCCATTGAAATCCTACGATGATGTCTCTCCACGGATCCTTATAGGGATGAACAATTGCCGCCTGGGTCACGCCCTGAGAAGTGTCGAAGGTGGTGAGAACGAACCGGTGGTGTCCAAAACCCGCCTTGGATGGATGATATACGGACCTTGCACCATGGAATCTGGTACGACGAACTCCGGCTATAGCAGTTATCACAGTTTCCACATCTGTCCCTGTGTTAGGGAAGAAGAAAGGGATCTGAATGCGGCACTTAAGGAATACTACTCAATTGAGTCGTTGGGAATCTCTGGTTCACAAAAATCACTACATTCAAAAGATGAGGAGCGCGCGATTAAAATTCTGTCAACCGAAACACGACTGGTAGGGAATCGCTACGAGACCGGCCTATTGTGGCGCTATGATCAAGTACAGCTACCCGACAACAAGGGAATGGCTGCAAAGCGCCTAGCTTGTCTACAGAAGCGAATGAGACGGGAACCCGAATTAGCTGCGGCGATGCGATCGAAAATGCTTGAGTACGAGGAGAAGGGTTACATTCGGCGAGTGTCGGCAATGGAGAAGGCGGAGAAACATTCTAACGACTGGTATCTACCAATCTTCCCAGTAACCAACCCGAACAAACCAGGGAAGCTACGAATCGTATTCGACGCGGCCGCCAAGGTCAACGGCGTCTCACTGAACTCGTTCCTCCTAACGGGACCCGATCAATTGGTGTCACTGCTTACAGTTCTGTATAAGTTTCGCGAGTTTCGCGTCGCCGTAGTGGGAGACATTCGGGAAATGTTCTTCCAAGTACAGATGAAGAAGCTAGACCAACGAAGCCAGATGATTTTGTGGAGCAACGGTAATCCGGAGGATGAACCCGAAGTGTATGCGGTAGCAGTTATGACGTTCGGTGCGGCATGCTCTCCAAGCTGTGCGCACTATGTCAAGAACCGAAACGCTGAAAGATTCGAAGAGCAGTATCCACGAGCGGTAGAGTGCATAAAGTATGAGCATTATGTCGACGACATGTTGATGAGTGTTGAGACTGAGGAGGAAGCTGTAAAACTAGCCAGCGAGGTACGATCTATCCACTCTCAGGGAGGATTCGAGATACGCAATTGGTTATCAAATTCCCGTTCGGTCATCGATAATCTGCACGAGGTCAGTACCACGGAAAAGAACATGAGCTTTTGCGCGGAGATGACGACGGAAAAGGTGCTCGGTATGTGGTGGGACACCACAACAGACACGTTCACGTTCAAATTATCACCGAAGCACGACGAGCAGCTACTTTCCGGAATCAGGATGCCAACAAAACGAGAAGTTCTGAGAACATTGATGGCTATATACGATCCGTTGGGATTCATTGGTAATTTCCTCATCTACTTGAAGATCCTGATGCAGGAAATCTGGCGTTCCGGATGTGGTTGGGATGATGAAATCAACGGAAAGCTGGCCGAAAAGTGGCAGACGTGGATCGAAGCGTTGCCGAACGTCCATCAAGTTAAGATTCCTCGCTGCTACCGAATTATAACATCTGCCAAACCAGCCAACAATGTGGAATTGCATATTTTCTGCGATGCCAGCGAGAGTGGGATGGCTGCTGTGGCCTACTTCAGGTTCGAGGAAGAAGGAAAGGTGGAATGTGCGATGATTGGATCTAAAACACGCGTAGCCCCTCTGAAGTTTCTCTCTATCCCTCGACTTGAGCTGCAAGCTGCCGTTATTGGAGCTCGTCTAGCCGACTGTATCGTCAAATCACATCGTATTAAGATCATGCGCCGTGTTTTCTGGATAGACTCCCGTGATGTGATATGCTGGTTACGATCTGACCATCGGCGCTATAGCCAGTTCGTTGCCTTCAGGGTCAGTGAGCTGCTGGATACAACTCAAGCGGATGAGTGGAGATGGTTACCAACTAAGATGAACGTAGCGGACGAAGGTACGAAGTGGCAAAGGCTGCCAGACTTACGCCCTAGTAGCCGCTGGTTTCGCGCACAGGATTTTCTTTGGGAATCGGAAGCCGAATGGCCTGGTCACAATCGAGATCAAGGATCAACTGTAGAAGAAATTCGACCCAGTGTCCTACATCATACAGTTACCGAGCCGCTAGTGAGTTTCGAGCGCTTCTCCAAATGGAAACGTCTGCTGAGATCGATGGCATATGCCCATCGTTTCATCACGAATCTTCATAAGCGCATCGAAGGGGCCACCGCCGAGCTGGGACCACTAACGCAGGAAGAGCTGAAACTGGCGGAAAGCACAATTTACCGGATTGTTCAACAGCAGGCGTACCCTGACGAAATGCGCTTGATCCGTAGCAATAGCTCAGATGCCAGTCCGTGGAAACGTACCTTGCCAAAAAGCAGCTCGTTGTACAAGCTGAGTCCAGCTATCGATGAACTCGGTGTTCTACGGATGCGAGGGCGTATAAACGCATGCGAATGGGTTGACGAGGCGACCAAAAACCCCATCCTGCTTCCAAGACGGAATCCCGTGACTGATCTGGTGCTCGCTGAGTACCACGCTTCTTGCCATCATCAGAATCATCACACAGCGCTGAACCAGGTACGATTGAAATTCAGCATCCCTCGTCTTCGTTCAGAGTTCGATCGTGTACGCAGAAACTGTCAGCGTTGTAAAGTCCGACAATCAAAGCCACAACCTCCAGCGATGGGAAACCTCCCGCTTGCCCGTATGGCAGCATTTCAAAGACCGTTCTCGTACACCGGGATTGACTATTTCGGGCCAATGTCGGTAACAGTTGGCAGAAGGGTCGAGAAAAGATGGGGAGTACTACTTACCTGCATGACAACCCGAGGTGTGCACATTGAAGTAGCACATTCGTTAACGACGGATTCTTGTATTCTGGCACTGCGCAATTTCATTGCGAGGAGGGGTTCCCCGCTGGAGATTATAAGCGATCGAGGAACTAACTTCATAGGAGCGTCGCGAGAGCTGCGCGAGGCCATGCAGAAAATCGACATGACGAAACTTATGGTTGAATTCGTCAGTCCTAACACAAAGTGGACGTTCAATCCACCGGCCGCTCCACATTTTGGTGGCTGCTGGGAGCGTTTGATCCAGTCGATTAAAAAGATCATGAACGATTTCGACGTCCCACGCCTGCCATCCGACGAGATTCTGCGATCCATGCTATTGGAGATCGAGATGATCCTGAACTCAAGACCGCTCACTGACATACCGCTAGAAAACGACGCGGAACTTCCGTTAACGCCGAACCACTTCCTATTAGGATCGGCAGACGGGACTAAGCCCCCGATTATCTTCGATAATGAACCGGCAGCCCTCAAGCGGTCATGGACGATGGCCCAGCTGTATGCCGACAGGTTTTGGAAAAGATGGGTGGCCGAGTACCTGCCCACGTTGACACGCAAGACAAAATGGTTTCAACCGGTGAGGCCCATCCAGAAGGGTGATCTGGTGCTAATCGTGGACTGCAATCTTCCACGGAATTGTTGGCCACGAGGACGTGTGGTCGAAGTGGTTCAAGCCAAAGACGGACAGGTTCGTCGAGTCACCGTGCAGACTGCGACTGGGCTTCTGGAGAGGCCAGCGACCAAGATTGCGGTGCTGGATGTCGGTGCTAACGGCGGTAAGCCACATGGACAGTGGCGTACCGGGGGGGAGTGTCACATCACTATGGATTGTGACGCACCTCTTATTACACCTCATTGATCGACCGGTCGAACAACCGCAGCTCCGACCCTGTACTACTTAGCTGTCATACATCCGCCGACCGAGAAGTGACACGTAGGTAAGAAAAAGTGCAGGTCAGAGAGTTGAATTAACGTGATAGCTGAAGTAGCGTGCAGGAAGAATTGATTTATTATCCTACAGAATTATTGATTATTCTACTTATATCTAGAGTAAAATACCTAGGGCAGTGATTGACATATCTTACACACGAAACATTTATTTAACAAAGAACACAGAAGGTAAAATAATCTTGTGAAAATCTACATATAAAACCTAACCTAAATCATGCATTTACAGTTAATAGTACGGATAGTTGCGTCTAGTACGGGCAAATAAGTATCACAAGGAAACTAAACGTGAGTAGTATAAGCATTGTTTGTTAAACCACACCTATGTCATACACACAAATCCCATGAAACCATGAAGGTAATTAATTATAATGAACTTATACCTTTATTCCCAAAGGGATTTTATAACCTCCCTCTACGTTTCGGTACAAATATACGAGAGTTACAAAACCGGAAATCATCTCCTTTATTGTCCGTTTACTTGCGCAACAATCGCCGTTTTCTCAAACGTCAGCTGTTTAGGACACTCTACGAGCTGCCAGCGGTCAAGCAGGAATCTGCTAAGCGCATCCACAGTCTGGTCGACGATTTTCAGCGCCATGTACGGGCGTTGGCGAAATTGGATGAACCTGTGGAGCATTGGGATACGCCGCTGGTGAACATGCTGTCGTATAAGCTGGACCAATCCACATTGCGAGCATGGGAGGAGAAAACGAGCAGCCAGGACGATGTCAAGTACGAGGAACTGGTTGAGTTCCTGTACCAGCGGGTGCGCGTCCTCAATTCTGTCGGGCCAGACACGCAGCAACCGGCACCTCCAAAGGTGGCCGGCCCCCCGAGTTGGAAGGGCACGAAGGTGAAGTTCGCAGCTAACGCAGCTGCTACGCCCAACCATGTCATGTCAGCATGTTCAGACAGCCACTCCCTCCGCAACTGCCCAGTGTTCCTAGGAAAGGATGTCCGCCAGCGCCGAGAGCTGGTTTCGCAAAAACGGTTGTGTTGGAACTGTCTGAGCTTCGGTCACCCAGCCAGGAAGTGTGTATCGAAGTTTACGTGTCGTACGTGCCACGAAAGACATCATTCCTTGTTACACGATTCCTCTCCATCCAGGGTGTCGTCGAGTCCTGCCATTACGGGATCATCACAACAATCTCCACCGGTTCAACAGCCGCATTCGTCCAGTTCGGGTTCTGCTCCACCGCAGATCAGCATGGCGGTCCAAACCGCATGCAGTATGGTTCTACTGGAAACGGTTGTTCTCAACGTTGTTGATGATCATGGCAGGGAACACAAGGCTCGTGCTCTACTCGACTCGGCGTCAATGTCCAATTTCATCTCCGGCCAGTTAGCGAAGGTTCTCCTCAGCCGTCGCACCAAGGTGGACATTTCGGTCGCAGGAATCGGTCTCTCAACGCAAAGGGTGAAAAATGCCATCACCGCCTCCATTGAATCGAGAACTCAGCCATTCTCCACTAAGCTCGAGTTTCTCATTCTGAAGCAGCCATCCGCAGAGCTGCCGACCATGCCGGTCGATACGTCGGCGTGGAAATTCCCGCAGGTTGGATTAGGAGATCCACAATTCCACGTCCCAGGAAGGATTGACCTCGTCATCGGAAGTGAGGCCTTCTGGGAACTTCACACCGGTAGGAAGATCTCGCTCGGAAACGGTCTTCCGTGGGTAGTCGAAACACCATTCGGATGGGCGGTCTCTGGTTCCGCGTCCAATGGATCTACCTGCATTCCCCGGATCTGCAATCTCTCCATTACCAATGAAGATTTGGAAGCCGCACTTCAGAAGTTTTCGGAGTTAGAAGCGATTTCCACTGGGCCTGCACACTCACCCGAAGAAAATCGCTGTGAAGAGTTATACTCCAGTACAGTCAAGCGTGATTCGACTGGAAGGTACGTCGTACGTCTTCCTCACAATGAAGATCCAGAAGTCTTCCTGGGGGCCTCCAGAGCCATCGCAGAACGCCGTTTTCACAGCCTGGAGCGCCGTTTGCAACGAGATCCTGCAATCAAGGAATCGTATCATCGCTTCATGGACGAGTACCTACAGCTCGGTCACATGAGAAGGCTGGACGAGCCTGTAGATGACGTGAAGGCTCACTGTTATCTCCCACATCATCCCGTGTTCAAGGAGTCGAGCACTACTACAAAGGTTAGGGTCGTTTTCGACGCGTCCTGCAAGACGGCGTCAGGATATTCGCTGAACGACACGCTGTTGGTCGGACCCGTAGTTCAGCAAGATCTACTCTCCATCGTGATGAGATTTCGGACACATCACGTCGCTCTGGTTGCGGACATCGAGAAGATGTACCGGCAAGTATTCGTGCATCCTGAAGATCAGCCGTTTCAGCGAATTCTTTGGCGCACGGGCCCTGATGAACCCATCACTACGTACGAACTGCAGACAGTAACGTACGGAACAGCGAGCGCTCCGTACCTAGCAACGCGTACTCTGCAGCAGATTGCACAGGATACCAAGCAGTCGTATCCAATCGCGAGTGGACCAGTTACGGA
This sequence comes from Topomyia yanbarensis, assembly GCF_030247195.1. Classification (NCBI taxonomy): domain Eukaryota; kingdom Metazoa; phylum Arthropoda; class Insecta; order Diptera; family Culicidae; genus Topomyia; species Topomyia yanbarensis. Next base: position 225,024,067 of record NC_080672.1, read on the forward strand.
AGACTTCTACGTCGACGATTTTCTTTCTGGGGCGCCGGACGTAGAATCCGCCACCAAGCTGCGTCGTGAGGCATCGGCAATGCTAGCTTCCGCTGGATTACCGCTCAAGAAATGGGCATCGAATTCTCCTGAAGTTCTTGGGGATGTACCACCTGATGATGTGGCAATTCAGCCGTTCCACAATCTTCAGGATGACCAGGCCGTCTCCACGCTCGGCCTCATTTGGGAACCAAAGTTGGACATACTCCGGTTCAAGGTTCAGTTGCCGTTAGCCGCATCCGTACTGACGAAATGCAAGGTGATGTCGTACATCGCCCAAATCTTCGACCCTCTTGGACTCGTGGGTCCAACGATCACCAAGGCCAAACTCTTCATGCAGCGACTTTGGGCTCTGAAGCAGAATGGCGAAGCATGTGAATGGGACACGCCGCTCCCGTTTACACTCCAAGAAGAATGGAAACTGTTCCATAACACACTACACCTGTTGAGTGAAGTTCGCGTACCCCGCTTCATTTCGATGCCCGACGCCGTCAGCATCCAGCTTCACTTCTTCTGCGATGCGTCTGAGCGCGCATATGGGACATGCTGTTACGTCCGAACCGAAGCACACGACACAGTTTCGGTCCAGTTGTTGGCGTCCAAGTCCAAGGTAGCTCCGCTTTCTACTCGCCATACAATCGCCAGACTGGAACTCTGTGCCGCACATTTGTCGACTCAGCTGTACATGAAGCTGAACACGACGCTGAAGCTTCCTGCAGCTGTTCACTTCTGGACAGATTCCACTACTGTCCTCCAATGGCTTCGCGGGAACCCGAGTCGTTGGAAGACTTTCGTCGCAAACCGAGTCTCGCAGATACAGCTTTCAACCGATCTCAACCGCTGGAAGCATGTTCCTGGAGTCGACAATCCCGCTGACGACATATCCCGAGGATTGAGTCCTACCGACATCCTCAACAGTACACGATGGTGGACTGGGACACCGTGGCTATCAAGGTCTCCGGATTTTTGGCCAAATCCAACGTTACCCGCAGCAGAAACTCCTGAAGTGTCCGCCGAAGGACGCAAGATACCACTAGTTGCCATGACCACGACACAACTGAGTTTCTGCACCGATTTATTCGCTCGCTACTCCAACTTCTCCAAGCTGCGCCGAGTGACAGCGTTCATTCAGCGTTATCTGCACCTGCTTCGTGAACGAGTATCGAAACGTCGTTCGGAAAAGGAGAAGTACAAGCCACTCGTCATCCCGAGCATTAACCCGCACCCAGTCCATCCGCTTACCGCACAAGAACTCCAACACGCCGAACTTACGCTCTGTCATCTCGCGCAGGGTGAACTTTTCGCTGAGGAGATTTCCGATCTCGCTAGTGGCGAACGTGTCGCAAGATCTTCCACACTGAAGTGGTTGAACCCGTTCGTCGATCCCGAAGGCACCGTACGTGTCGGTGGCCGGCTTCGCAATGCCGCGCTGACCGATGCGAAGAAACACCCGATCGTCCTCTCTGCCAAGCATCCGCTCGCTGTTCTGTTGGCTAGTTTTTATCATTTGAAGCTACTGCACGCAGGTCCTCAACTCCTGCTAGCCACTCTCCGCCAGAAGTTTTGGATTCTGGGCGGCAGAAATCTTGTGAAATCCGTCTTTCACCGTTGCCACACTTGCTTCCGTAGCAAGCCCACACTAGTCCAGCAGAGCACAGCAGATCTTCCGGCATCGAGAGTATCTCCAACCCGACCGTTTTCCGTCTGCGGAGTCGACTATTGCGGACCTTTCTATTTGAAGTCCGCTGTCCGCAACCGTGGCCCAACGAAGGTGTACGTGGCCATATTCGTCTGCTTCTCTACGAAGGCAGTTCACATCGAGCTAGTGAGCGACCTGTCTACTCCAGCGTTCCTAGCTGCACTCCGTCGTCTGGTCGCCCGCAGAGGAAAGGTGGTAGAGTTGCACTCTGACAACGCTACCGCTTTCAAAGGTGCATCGAATGCACTGAACCGCATCTACCGCATGCTGAAGGTCGATGAGTCTGATCGGAATCAGATCTTCGACTGGTGCTCCGACAACGAAATTCGCTGGAAGTTCATCCCACCTCGAGCACCACACTTTGGCGGTCTTTGGGAGGCTGCAGTGAAGTCAGCGAAGACACACCTGTTGAAGGCAATCGGCAACGTGAACGTTGCGTACGAGGACATGCTCACACTGCTGGCGCAGATAGAGATGTGCCTCAATTCTCGTCCGCTGACTCCAATGCCGGACGTTCCGTCCGATCTCGAGGTCCTTACGCCAGGACATTTTCTCGTCGGGAGCAATCTCCAAGCTGTTCCGGAAGCTGATCTGAAGGAGACTCCTGACAACCGCTTGGACCACTGGGAATTAACTCAAAAACGGTTCCAAACTATTTGGTCTCGCTGGTACCCGGAATACCTGCAACAGCTGCAGTCTCGTGCTACGAAAGGCTGCAACCCGCCTGTCTCCGTCGACGTTGGCAGAGTCGTCATCGTGAAGGAAGACAACATCCCGCCAACCAGTTGGCCTCTCGGCCGAATTATCAGATGTCATCCCGGAGCCGATGGCATCGTCCGTGTAGTCACTCTACGAACCGCTGCAGCCAAGGAGGTTGTGCGTCCTGTGGCCAGAATCGCTCTACTACCGACACCACCGGAAACTCAACGAGCCGACTGAGAGTTGTCATCCAGGTAGAGCAACCCGGACGGGGAGAAATTGCTCGATGCGCACCTGCGCATAGCACAGGTAATTGCAATTCCAATCCCCTAACCCCAATCGTTCGATCTACCTGGTCTTTTTTTTCTCGGTCGATGGCGATGAACTTCACTGGCAATGGTTGCCAATCACTGGATTTGTGGTCGACATTCAACATGACTGATCCAGCGATAAACCCCTACAACCACAAGGTTCACATCCGCTATCTCCAACCGAGCTCGCCGACATCCAACGACTGAAGCCTAAATCCCATCAGGATCAACCATGTGAAGTTAGTTTTGAAACACCGTAATGTTTCAAGGTGGCCGGAATGTTCGGCACATAAGTTAATTTTTGTAAACATATAATACTAAATTTAAGAATATTGCAATTCAAATCAATCTTAATCACCCGAATTGTAAACAGCTCGAATTCGAATATTATGCCAGCTACTCAGTCTGTGCAAATCAAAACGAACGCTACTTTGCACCCTCTCCAGTGTAGCAGGTAGAAACTTTAAAGAGAGAGAGAGGAAGATGAAACCATCGTCGCGATCACAGCTGATCCCGGCTGGATATATGTAATTATAATTGTATATAGTCAGTTGAAAATAGATCTGGTGAAGGAAGGTTGTTCGTTTTCGTTCTCGGTGTGATTTAAAAGAAAGCCGTCGGTAATTTTGCCTAAGTCTGCAGGCAGTAAATTTTACAAGTCCCCAGCGGGTTGGTGGAATTAGTGTTTCGGTTCGTTTTGTGATACGGTGAGCCATAGTGAGATTTTGGCTAAGTCCCCAAGCGAAGGGCGGACTTTAGTTTGCAGTGCGCGATGCAAACATTTTATTAAGTTCCCCCAGTGTTCGGTGGAATTGCGATCCCGTGCCTTTTTCTGTGCGCACTTTCGGTGCTAGTTTATTAACTAGAAGTAAGTCCTTCGGTGACCGGCAAAAGTTCGTGCTCGAACACACATGTTATCAAAAATATACAAGATAGGGTAATAATAGGATTTTGAAATAACCGTTACATCCGAACAATTGTTATTTATCAATGTGCAATCGGGCTGTCTCAACAACCTATTTCTGCAACCTATGTGCCTTAATTGTACACCTGCCGTCTCTTCGTTGCACTTGACAGTGTGTGCAGTGCTTTATGGTCACACCTACGACCACGCACCCGGCTTCCCATGAGCGTTTTGGCGGCTCAGAGGTGTCCTTCCATGTTGCTCAGGGATACATTGGTCCTATACACATACAGGCATACATACGGGCTTACATTCATACATACATACAAACTATTTGGCGCAAGTTTAGAGCGTGTAACGTCGTGTCATCTAGTCTGTCATCCTATGGAAAAACATCCTACCATCGCCTTGGAATCAGCGTCATATTGGCAAATTTCGCATTGAATCTGCTTCTGTCTCTTCCTAATCTCCTTTTTGTCTCCTAGGTCCGAAGCGGATCAATCGACTATTAATTGAAACGGTAAACATACTAACAGTACTAGTCCTTACTCGCGAATACTTTTCCTACAACTGTGCTGTTTCTTCTCTATCTTATAACATAACTCGATTATCCCTGTTCTAGTCAATATACATATTCATTACATTATGGACCAGGAAAACCCTTGCTTTTTCTATTATTATCATCCTGAGTAGCTATACCAGTGAAGGTATTTTAGAATTTCGCAAAAAGAATCTCTGCCAATAAAGGCGTAAGCAATATTTATCCACATAAAGTTTGCTCGAACCGAATGTCCGCCTGGTTCGACTCGAATAGACCACACCGACCCGAAAGTGTTGCTCATCATTTCTGAGAGCCGGTGTGCTTGGTCGAGTTTAATAATCATAAGAACAAGTCCTGAAAAATTAACTATCTCTTAGGTGCCAGTCCTGCACTCCTTTCCTGAACTAGCCTCATACTCACGATCAAAAGAGTCGACAACTAGTAGGATCCACATGTCCCCCACCCAAGCGAATTGATCAACTTGCAAATAGGAGCACATATCTACCAACCAGCCAAGAAGACTTCCGAATCAATGAGAATTGACCATGCCAGTCGAAGGCCACAGGCCCAGCACCATCTCGTACATTGTCATTGTCATTTATAAGCCCACCCCCTGGCAGACGTTCATCCGCCCACCTAGTATGGAATATTCTATGTTTGGGGGCCATTCATAAACAATGTTGTTCGTTTTTTATCCCTGATCCGCTTATACGTCTAAAATTCATTTTTAGTTTTTATCTCGTTACGTGACGCTCTTCCCCTATTGTCAATATTCGATATCATTTATGAATGGTCCCCTGGTGAAACTCCTGGCAGGATCGCCATTGTGAATGTCTATGCTTCAGATCAGAAAGGAATCACGTCTTACCTGTAAGACGTTGAATGCTTTGATTAACTCCATATGCTGGCGCTCTCGATGAGTGCAACTGCATAGGTTGATTCCGTTGATATTCTGTATATAATACATCTTATAATCATAAATCATAACTAAACCACACAGTAATGTTGTGAGTGATAAATTTAACATAGATTGAGCAAATATTACAAAAAAAAACGGGAATTTCAGTGATTTTTTTAATAATCACTATAATTTTGTTATTTCAAGATATAAAGCTTAATGATCTTTAACAATTTGTCGTTTTGTTGAACGTTCTAAAGCTTTGCCGAAAGCAAGAAATCCCTAGGATGCTAAATAATAAATTCAACATCGCAACGCCTTCTATGCGGTGAAAATCCAAACTAATTTACATCAAAATAAGGTGCAGATGAAACCAAGATACTTTGCTGAACATAGCAACTGAAGAAAACGCACTCCCAAAGCTCTAGAGGTTTTGTCTTGTTAATTTTCGTGGGCGTATTACCTTGAATTAATTTTGTTCACCATGTGTTTGAATTTTGAATTTTTATATGAGAAAATGAAGTATTTTTTGATACTCTAAAACTTTGTAGAACATCAAATTGCTCCATCTCTTAGCGCTGTACAGATAGGAGTATTCCTCAGTTAGCGCTCAACTTCCGAGCTGAGTAGTTCAATTATTTACGCTCCGGGAGTAGTTCACAGACTATTTTACACAGTCAATAGCTGTTTTTTATTAGTACCGTCGGGCCAAAGCGTGGTTACGACATGAATCGCCGCGAAAATACGTTTCGCATTGACTATGCAAACGTACCAAAAAAACCATCGTTTGAAGAAATTCATCACTTCGTTAGTACTACCCTGAATCTCAAGCGAGACGATGTAAGACGCATACAATGCAGTAGATTTCTTGGCTGTGCGTTCGTAAAGACCGCCGAGCATGATATTGCCCAGAGAGTGGTAGATGAACATGACAAAAACCACGAAGTAGAAATCGATGGTAAGGTCTTCACATTGCGTATCACAATGGAGGATGGCGCAGTAGAAGTAAAACTATTTGACCTATCTGAGGATATAGCAGACGAAACTATCGCTGAATTTCTGAGTGACTTCGGAGATGTATACTCAATCCACGAACAAATGTGGGACAACACATATGCCTTTGGAGAAATCCCGACTGGTGTTCGGATCGTAAAGATGGTAGTGAAGAAAAATATACCCTCTTACGTCACCGTTGACGGAGAAACGACGGCTCTGTCTTATTATGGACAACGTCAAACATGCAGACATTGTGAAGAGTTTGTGCACATAGGTATTCCATGTGTACAAAATAAAAAACTTTTGATTCAGAAGCTCGACGCCGATCAGAAGACCTATGCAAATGTTGCGAAGCAATCCACCATCACCTCGAAGCAACTGGGACCGAAACCAGCCAACACGAAGCCGAAGTTTCAACTTAAGCGGTCGAAGAAACAACCAGCTTTAAATTTCACGATATTGAAACCGAAAGGAAATACACAACAACAAACTCCCAAAATATTACCACCACCAGCTCCTCGTAATATGGAACAAAATACTCTTCCACTGGTTGAAGATAATCTGATACTACTTCAACAGCAAGCTGTTCTGAAGGCACAGTGGACTAGAAAATCTACAGCAAGCGGGAGGAAAGAAGGTAATGAGACAGATGAATCTTCTACGTCCTCGATCAGCAAACGACTACGCGAACGACCACCGGACAAAAAGCAACGGCATGATATCGAAGAAGGGAGAATGAGCAACTAAATATTTGATGGAATATAACAGCTACAACCTTGCAACTATAAATATTAACAATATTACTAACACAACAAAAATTAACGCACTTCGTTCCTTCACACGCATGGCTGATCTTGATATTGTATTTCTCCAAGAATTGGAAAATGAACAGCTATCTCTTCCTGGTTTCAATATTATCTTTAACATCGACATTGCACGAAGAGGTACGGCTATTGCGCTTAAAGAATATATACGGTACTCACATGTTGAAAAAAGCCTAGATGGTAGATTGATCGCTCTCCGAATACAGAACACCACACTATGTAACATCTATGCACCATCTGGAACAGCACTGAGAACCGAAAGAGAACGTTTTTTCAACACTACGTTAGCGTACTATCTGCGACTACCGACTGAACATATCATTTTAGCTGGGGACTTTAACTTGTGCTACGCGACTGTGATGCTATAGGATCTAACAAGAGCCCATCTTTACGAACTACCGTGCAACAACTGCAACTTCAGGATGTATGGCAGAAATTACACCCAAGGGAACCCGGGCACACATACATAACACAAAATTCGACTTTACGACTGGATCGAGTATATACTAGCAGCGGCCTCAGTAATCAGCTACGCGAAACCAACACACACGTTTGTTCATTTACGAACCATAAGGCACTCACCGTAAGACTCTGCCTTCCCCGCCTTGGAAGGGATCACGGTCGTGGGTTTTGGTCACTTCGTCCCCATTTACTCACAACAGAGAACCTGGAAGAATTTCAGCTCAGATGGCAACACTGGACCCGACAACGTCGGAATTTTTCCTCATGGATACTTTGGTGGATACACTTTGCGAAACCAAAAATCAAATCCTTTTTTCGATGGAAATCCAAGGCTGCTTTCGATGACTTTCATCGCGAGTACCAACGCCTTTATACCCAGTTGAGAGTAGCTTATGACGAGTATTTTCAAAATCCCCAAATCCTGGCAACAATAAATCTGATCAAGGGAAAGATGTTGACCCTACAAAGGAAATTCTCTCAGATGTTCATCCAAATCAATGAAACCTACGTTGGAGGAGAGCCTCTATCTGTGTTTCAACTCGGCGAGAGACGGCGGAAAAAACAACAATCACACATATACAGGATGAGCATGATCGTGTTATTGAAGCCGAAGCCATCGAAGAACATATGTTTACGTACTATCGAACGCTGTATGAAAGTGTGGCTGCTGATGAAAATGCAGAAGACAGATTCGACAGTGAGAGGGTAATTCCTGAAAATGACGTGCTAAATGAATCATGCATGAACGATATAACCACATCCGAGATATGGACGGCAATTAAGACCAGCGCGTCCAGGAAATCCCCGGGAGCTGATGGTATTCCAAGAGAACTTTATCTCTATACTTTTAACACAATACACCGTGAGCTTAACTTGATACTCAACGAAGCACTGGCAGGCAACTTCCCAAATGAGTTCATGGATGGCGTGATTGTGCTAGTAAAGAAGAAGGGCACATGCAATACTGCACGATCGTATAGACCAATATCTCTATTAAACTTCGACTACAAACTAATCTCTCGAATTCTAAAAGCTCGTTTGGAAGCAATTCTACGCGAGCACAGAATTCTCAGTAACTCACAAAAATGCTCGAACCATGGGAGAAATATCTTCCAAGCAACACTGGCGATAAAGGACCGCATTGCACAACTAACTGCTCACAAACAGAGAGGAAAACTGATCTCATTTGATCTGGAACACGCATTTGATCGAATAAATAGAGAATTTCTCTACAAAACGATGCGAGAGATTGGACTAAACACTGAACTCGTGAACCTTCTCTCTCGCTTTGCTAACCAGTCCACGTCTCGCTTGATTGTGAACGGCCATCTATCACCAGCCTTTCCAATAAGGAGAGGGGTGAGGCAAGGGGAGCCTCTCTCAATGTTGCTATTTGTGATCTTTCTTCAACCAATGATTAGCAGACTCGAGCGAATATGTGGATCCGATCTCGTAGTGGCATACGCAGATGATGTGAGTATAATTGTTACATCAGAACGAAAAATTGAGATGGCAAGAGAGCTTTCCGCTCGATTTCAACTAGTCTCTGGAGCTAAACTCAATCTCTCGAAAACTACATCCATTGATGTAGGTTTCATAAATGGCAATCCTCTGAATGCTTCATGGTTGCAAACGGAGGACAAAGTGAAGATTCTTGGAGTGTTTTTTACCAACTCAATTCGTCAGATGGTCAAGTTAAATTGGGAAACTGCTGTAACCAAATTCGTTCAGCATATTTGGATGCACTCAATGAGATCGCTCACCCTTCAACAAAAAATAATTCTTCTGAACACTTTCGAATCCTCGAAAATATGGTATCTATCGTCCAATTTTCTTCCATACAGTGTTCACATTGCAAAGATCACCTCGTCAATGGGAAAAGAAAAGAATATATAATTTATTTTTATAATTAATATCAACAGACACAGTGTGGTCCTAATGATAATTTCTTAATCTATTTAAAAAGTCAAATTGTAATCTGCTACGTGGAATGTGAAGATCGAACTCGGATGAAACTCTGTTGAAAGTCCGCTGCAAACCAATGATGGCACCGTTCACTCCATAGTTAGTCCGGCGAAGAGGTAATCGGAGGAATAAATTATTGCGAAGGGCGCGAGGGCGAACGTTCATGTTTATCGCACTGAGAAGCTCGGGGCAGTCAATTCGATCTTGCAAAATATCCGAAATCGTCATAGCACGGAATAGATCCCGTCGCACTTGCAATGTATCGAGTCCAATAAGCAAACCCCGGCTTTCATAACTTGGCAGCTGGTGAGGGTTGCTCCAAGGCAATCGACGAAGGGCAAACCGAACAAATCTGCGCTGTACTGCCTCAATTCGATGGACGCCGTTGAGATAATGAGGGTTCCACACAACTGAACAATATTCCAGAGTTGATCGAACGAGTGAGCAGTAGAGAGATTTCAAGCAGTAAATATCTGAAAAGTGCTTAGATATTCTCATTATGAACCCCAAACAGCGTGATGCCTTTGCGACAATATAGCTGATATGCTGTTTAAACGTCAGTTGTTCATCGAGAAAAACTCCGAGATCTTTGACGCAATTCGCTCTGTCAATTGTGGATTCAGCTAGACAGTAATCGAATCGAATTGGCGTTTTTTTCCTCGAGAACGTAATGACCGTACATTTCTTGGGGTTTAGGGTCATTCGGTTGATCTCGCACCATTCCGCAAAGGTTTCCAGTTGGCGTTGAAGGAAAGCTGCATCATGAGTATTCCGGATTCTATGGTATAACTTGAGGTCGTCGGCGAAAGACAACCGTGGTCCTTCTAAACAAAAGTTAACGTCGTTGAAATACAGAAGAAAAATCAATGGACCGAGATGGCTGCCTTGCGGAATACCAGATGAAGCACAGAACTCTTCGGATACACAATCACCTATCTTGACTGCTAGACGACGATCACTGAGATACGATTGCATCCAACGGAGAATATTAGTACCAAAGCCGAGTCTATCCAATTTTGCCACTGCAATAGCGTGATTTATCTTGTCAAAAGCAGCTGAAAGGTCCGTGTAGATAACGTCAGTTTGAAGGTCGTCCGACATAGCATCTGTAACATATGTTGTGAACGACAGAAGATTCGTAGATGTTGAACGTTTCGGCATAAATCCATGCTGAGTCTCGGAGATATACTGTTTGCAGTGGCTGGAGATGGGTTCCAACACAGCCATTTCAAACAGCTTAGGAACTGCGCTTAGCGTTGTAATACCACGGTAGTTGTCAACTACCTTTTTATCACCTTTTTTGTGAACTGGAAACATGAAGGAGGATTTCCAGAGTTCGGGAAATACTCCGGTTGTTAGCGACAATTGAAACAGATGACAAAGAGGTTCAATTAGACCGGCAGAGCATTTTTTTAGAATAATAGTTGGTATACCATCTGGGCCTGCCGAGGTTGAAGCCTTCATTTTCCTAACCGCCAGTTGTACCATATTATTGTCGATATTGATAGAGTTCAAAGACTGGTATGATTGAGGTATATTGAGAGCCGCGCGTGAAGCCTGGGTCGGTGTCAACTTCTCGTTGGAGAAAACACTCGCGAACTTTTCAGAGAATAGTTGGCAGATCTCCTGTAAACTAGAGCTCATACGTCCTCCATAGCTCATCGTTGAAGGCAACCCGGATTCCTTTCTTTGCTCGTTTACATGCTTCCAGAATGTTTTAGGTTCGGACTTCAACTTACGTTGCACGTTTCGCAAGTAATCGGCATGGCAACGCTTCGATGTCTTTTTATAGACTTGGTTAACATGAACGTAGTGATGTCGCAGCACGTAGCCCCCAAACTTGGAGTACTTCTTCAGAGCGGCTCTTTTAGTCGCTTTTAACCGTCTCAGCTCGGCAGTGTGCCACGCTGGGTGCTTAGATTGAAGGCCACTTCTTTTGGGTACATAGCGATCGATAGCATAGCTCATAACATTGGAGAAGGTCTGCACTGCAACGTTGACATCATCATTGTCGAGAATTTCAGTCCAGTGGATATTCGACAGGAAGTCAATAATGCTATTATAGTTGGCTTTTCTAAAATTATAGCTGACGGTGTCAGAAGCATTGCAGTCATGCTTCACTCGAATGGCTTCAAGCAATATATGCAGGGGAGGGTGGTGTCTAACAGTCTTTACCAGGGGGAACGGTGCTGCGGTAACTTTTGGCGCGTAGTCAGATTTGCTCGAAAAACAGAGATCAAGGATTCTGTTGTTCTCGTTCACCACATTATTCGTTTGGCGCAGCAGATTTAGACTGTAGCAGTCAAGCAAACTGGTGATACCAGCATGAAAAGATGACATTTCGGGATCAGCGAACATAAATCCGTCAGAAGCAGAGCGCCATTTTAATCCGGAGAAATTGAAATCACCAACAATCAGGATCTCATCAACCGGGCTTGCTTGAGCGGAAATCCGTTCCAGTGACTCAGTATGTGAATCAATCAATGTCGAATCGCGAGTGCGATCCGGTGGAAGATAAACCACGCAAAGATAAAGTGCGTAGCCAGCCAGTTTGATTCGCACCCACACCTGCTCGACACAGACCCCCAAAGTATCGTCAATCAGTTGCGCTTTCAATCGACGATGGATAGCCACAAGTACCCCGCCGCCGGTAGCCTTGAGACTGTTGCGTGAGCTGCGATCAGTTCGGAAAACATCGTAGTTGGCACCAAATGCTTGCACTGACAGAGTGCTATCGCTAAGCCACGTCTCTGTGAGGGCGATTATGTCGAAGCATTCATCTGAACTTGCTACCAGATAATCTTCGATTACTGAATTCATACCACCGGCATTCTGGTAATATATTTGTAGGTTTGAATGCCGCGATTGATTATCGTTGGTATCGATTTGGAAGACCCCTTCACCACTCCTGCACACAGGACCGTGACGACTGGTGAACGCTGGCTGCAATGGCTCGACTGTGGCAGGGGGATCAAGGGCTTCCATAGTGCTAGCTGCAGTGCGTCCCAGGGTGCGATGAGTCATACCAGCATAGCATAGAGTGCTTAGTCCTTCTGTGATCGTTGTAGAGCCGAGTGTGCTGTGAAGAGACGAGCTCGTTACGATGGGATCCAAATTTTGTTTTTGACATTGAAGATTCACAGCGGCGGTTGTGTTCATCAGCAGACTGTAAGTGAAATTTACATTGAGGGGGTGCAGCATCTTGTATTGCTTCGGAAGGACATATACCATTCTTGGCTTTACCTGACACAGAAGAAGTCGCCGATTCGCCAGGTAGACCTGAATCGCTCGCCGGGATACAAGAAGTTGGACAGATGAGTTTATCCGGAACAGCTTGGCGCTACTGTCCACCACCAGATGGATTCTTCTCCGCCGCAATTCTGATGATAGGTCGTTGGATTTTTGAATTGGTCACAAATTCACGGAAGTAGATGTTCTCCGGCCAAGAATCTTTGGACAGAGCCTTATCCCTGTATGATTTGCTAACGCCAACTTTGAAAGTAATGAAGCTCAAAGATGAGAGATCCTTGTCCTTAGGAACTAGACGAACTATTCTCGGTTGCAGATTCTCCCCCAGACAATCTTTCACAAGGGTAGAAACTTCGTCATCCGTCGTGCTGGGATCGAATGCTGACAAGTAAACCCATAACAGCTCCTCAGGTGGTGAAATTGTTTTTATTGTTTCAAACGCAGCTTTGGATCCACGAATATTAGGAATTTTTGTTTTGGGCGAATCATCTTCGCGTTTGCGCTTAGGCGTGTTTGAAACTGGATTATATTCAGCAATTCGATTCCAAGGCGTTATAATTGGGGATAGCGGTTTAGAGTCAACTTTAACCGAGAGTGCTTTGACGACATCTTTCAAATCAGCTATGTCATTCTTTATAGATTTCAGAGAATTGTCGTCAGGCACTATATCGCAACAACGCGAAGCCATTCTACGGAAATTATCATTCGAGAATAAATCAGCACAGCCATTACACATCCAGAATAAATTCCGTGGGTGGGTTCCCAGGACGTCACGAACATCATAATCCATCTTGACGCATATCATGTGGAACGAATTTCCGCAGTATCCACGACATGTGATTCGATCAGAATCATTAACCACTTTCGAGCAGTTGTTACAAGCCATGCTTTGATGTAGAAATAACGCCTAGCGGGTATGCAATATGCGCAGGAGACGTAACGTGCGTCAATGGAAGCAAACTTGCACGCAACGTGTGACAACTCAACTACCCACCAGCAGATGTCGCTTTTGGCGAAAAAATTGAGCGTAACGTCTGTGCAGTGATAATGACAAGTGAAAACAAAAATCTCAACCAAAAACAATCACTTTCACGAATCACAACGGCAGATATAATCGTGCTTGAAGTCACGAAATTTCAATGCACACGTACTACCGAATAAAACGATATACAGATAAAACGAGAATAAAAATGATCGCGAGTGTAAAACACTAAAAAATCAAAAAAAAAACTATCAGCTCTACTGACGACCGTAATATAGCAAACAGTGACAGTGGGAACCTTTCTCTGGAATAGATACTCTGCTAGAATACCAATCCAGCAACTATGCCGAACACGCGAAGATGGGGGTCTGAGATTGCAGCTTCCAGTGTTTAAGAGCAAGGCACTTTTGATATCGAGACATATGAGGGAAATAAATTCGACACCCTACTACAGCTCGTTCATCTTACAAGAGAGAGAGAGAGATGTTCGACAAAATCCGCCAGCAGATCTTTCATGCCTCAAGTGCATTTGCCAAAAAAATTTTCGCCTCCCAGCACCTATGCAACAAAACCCAACTGCAAATGAAATTCATCAGTTTTATCTAAAGCAGACTGGAATTCCCCGAGTGGAGCGAAATAATCCAATGGTAGAATGGAAAACTATATGGAGAAACATATCGAACAAGAATCTCACATCAATGCAACGAAGCACGCTGTATATCTGGGTGAATGAAAAGACGGAGCATAGACAACTTCTATTCACCATCCGGCGATCAGACGGCGAGAACTGCCTTTATTGTAACACAACTGTTGAGACCATGCAACACAAGTTCTGCGAGTGCGCAAGGGTCCAAACAGCATGGGCTGTGCTGCAGCAGAAAATATCATCTGTATTAGACGGTTGGCGAAGATTCACCTTCAACGACCTCCTGAGACCAACACTAACCAGCATACGTAGAGTACAGCAATATAGAGTTTTGAACTTATTGTTTAATTATATTACTTTTATTCTGGAAAATAATAATGCAATAAGTATAGATGCACTGAAGCACTACCTAGTATTATAAGAATAAAATTATAAGTGATAATCTTGACAAATAAACATATTTTACAAAAAAACAACAGTAATGTTGTGAGTGATAAATTTAACATAGATGGAGCAAATATTACAAAAAACGGGAATTTCAGTGATTTTTTTAATAATCACTATAATTTTGTTATTTGAAGATATAAAGCTTAACGATCTTTAACACTTTGTCGTTTTGTTGAACGTTCTAAAGCTTTGCCGAAAGCAAGGAATCCCTAGGATGCTAAATAATAAATTCAACATCGCAGCGCCTTCTATGCGGTGAAAATCCAAACTAATTTACATCAAAATAAGGTGCAGATGAAACCAAGATACTTTGCTGAACATAGCAACTGAAGAAAACGCACTCTCAAAGCTCTAGAGGTTTTTTCTTGTTAATTTTCGTGGGCGTATTACCTTGAATTAATTTTGTTCACCATGTGTTTGAATTTTGAATTTTTATATGAGAAAATGAAGTATTTTTTGATGCTCTACAACTTTGTAGAACATCAAATTGCTCCATCTCTTAGCACTGTACAGATAGGAGTATTCCCTTTAAATTAATTGGCTCACTACCGCCACCATGCGGAGAAATTCTGAAACTTTTAAGTGAAAACAAAAGTCCGTTTATTCCTCTACAACTTTGTGAAACATCGTAACTTTCTATCTCTCATCGTTTCAGAGATATATGAGTTTTTCCAAACTTTGCCCCACCTTAACACGTGGTTCACATGCATGAGATAAGCGGAGTACGACGCCCTTTGCGAATGTTATGCAGCAGTATCCAACTTGAAACGTTAATAACTCTTTAACGGTTGGTTGGATTTTTTTGCAGTTTTCGACTAACTTGTTTTCCCATTCATTTTGGCCAAAAATTCCATACAAACTTTAAGCGCTTTGGGGGAGGGGTTAGGGTTTAACGATTTCGCCCAAATTTGGACAGTGTCATTTTTTCATGATTTTGAACGGCGCTAGGGTGTGTAGATTAATGATTTCCAAAATGGTCGTTTTATGGTCACCCTACTGACTACCGATGATATTGTTAGGAATACGAACGGCTTTGAAAGAGGACTTCAATTGCTGGTGAGCTGGTGAGAAGCAGCGTATTTGAATTAACTGTGTGAAAACTGCATTTATATTGGAAGAACCTTTGTAAACAGAGGATACTAGAACAAAAGTCACACCATAGACATAACATTCTTGGTGTAATTGGAGGGGACACTGGTTGTTCTACGCACCCTTAGTTCGCCTCTGTTCATTTGATGAAAGTACATACACCATCGTACAAAAACGACAAAAACCCAGTGAATAAAAGGACGCAAGCAGTAAGGTCACAAATGAATGTCCCACAGAAATTTCTACTTTAATTGCGTGTTTATTCAAAGTGATGATAGATTCCCCACAATACGTTAAAACTACTTCGCAAAAAAAATGAAAAAAATAACATGGCCTAACTCCACCCAATACACTGAATCGATATTGTTGGCTATTTTCGGCAAATTTAAGACTAAAGGAAACGAAACCAATGATTCTAGAGCGACTCAGTTATAAACTTAGAAAGGAAAACTAGGACTAGGCACGCTCATATGGAAATGATCGAAAGAAAATGTGAAGAATCCTTTGACTTCTAGGAGTTGGGCGTTGCACCCAAGCCTACCGCATGATCTTTGATAGCCGTTTATTTTACTTTGTAATAGTATTTTTCCGGTTACTGGGTCGGGAAACATCTTTCGAGTTAATACATAATCTAAAAAAATATAGGTACCATACTTACCGTCATAAAAGTTCATTTGGACACGATGATAGCAACCTTGTGGATTATCCTTTCCTGTTTCCTTCTGCTGACAACAGCATCTTGCTCTCAAATTGGTTATATTGTGAAGGCTATCTGAACTGAGAAATTTTCGCCTCCCGCCGTGCTGCTGGCAATTCGGTGATAGATGAGATTCATTCGATGTACAACTTGACTGATTATTGTTGACAGGCACCTGATGTTGGCCCTCCTCCGTCATGAGCGGTTCGTTTTGCGTTTGGTAAGTTGCCATACTATTCAGGCTGCAAACTGAGCTCGGCAGATTGCAGTTTGACACGGAGAGAGCGCGGTTTTGTACGTTGATAAGTGTTAAACTAGTATTAGAATTTCGTCGCTCCAAGAGTCCCTTTTTGGCTGGGCGTTTTTGTTGATTTTGTATGTTAAGAGAACCATGGCTGGTATATCGATTGAGACTTGTACTTGAGCCCTGCAAATTTAGAATCAGACTGGCATTTGAACCACGTCGCTGCAAAAGATTTTTTTTTGCATGCACATGTGCATTTTGTTGGGTACTTTGGAGCAGCTGCTGTTGTTGCAGATTGTGCGATGAACCAGCTAAGCTCAAATGAGATCCTTGGTAGTTTCCCAAACTGTAATTTGAGGCAGACAAACCTTTTGTCAAATAACTTCCAGATACTACATCGAGATTTAGTGTGAGACTATGATTGGAGCCCCTTCGCTGAAGTATGTTCGAACGACTTTTATTCACAGTCTGAATCGGCGGTTTTTGCGATGTGATTGAATCAGTAATCTTTTCCGCAAAACTACACACAGGGTAAATTTCGGGTAATGTCTTAAGATTAACATTAGACACACTCAGGTTTTCTTCTCTTTTTTGAGATATAGAAGAGAATGTTGGTTTTGTTTTAGTTGATTCGTTATCACCTTCGACCGGGCTACAATAATTGTCTACATTTTCTTCAAAACTTCCCAATTTTTGCTGAAAGCCATACAATGAATACCGCTCTAATACAGGACTGTTGGCAATGCTAGCGGCGATGTCATTAACGCAACGATTTGGTTTATATTTTCCATGCTGTTGTTGTTGATACTGGATTCGGTATGGCTGCCGCTTTGGAGTAGTTGGTACGGACAGTGAAGATGTGCGCATCGACGAAGTCGGAGGGTTTATTGTCGTGCAACGACCACTTATTCGGTGGAGTCCCTTATCAATTACACTTTGAGTTATAGTTGGCTGTGGCATTGAATAACTAAGAGATTGATCGGAGTCTAATGAACTCGCTTTTTTACGTATCTGGGTCAAGGTTGGTGTTTGCTGTTGAGAATGCTGGTTCTTCCGCTTTTCGCTACAAATTATGCCTCTATGAGATTCCATGTCATACTCCTCGTCATCTTCGTCATCGTAATCGTAGTATTCGAAGTAAAATTCAGTAAACTTGTAATCGTCATCATAGCTCAATGTCTCGTCTTTATCGTCTAAATTCAAAGTTAAATTGAAAATATTACGTTTCTTACACAACGGAAATATATCTTCATCAATATCAAGCGCTTGAGATTTGCTGTAATTGGTTAGTGGCTTTTCAGATATAGAGTGGTGTGTTATGTTTGAGGCTATTTCAACCAATTCCTCAACAGGAATACTGGTAGCAAGATGTTCTTCAACTAAACGTGCACCTTCCGAATCCAATGAAATAGACTTCAATCGAGCTCTTCGTATAGCTCTGTTAACCGAAATATCTAATTTTTTTTCAAGTATTGCATTGTCATCTATTGTCTGTGGAATTGTAACACCAGAAACAGCAGATAAACATGCTGAACTATACCCTGCGGTTTGTGAATTGGCTACTTCCTGCCACGTCAATGATGAGTCTTTTGGTGGTGATACAGTTTGTGGAAGAGATTGACTTTGAAAATAGGGCGCTTTTTTGGGTACACCTCTGTTGGACATCTGTGCGGTGTTGGGTGGTGTAAACGAATCCACTTCAGGAAAACGGAAATATGAATTGCCATCTCCAGTAGCAACATTTACAGCACTTTCACTTTGAGGAGATTCTTGGTATAAATTATCGTTGATAACGTTAGGTGAAAAAGTAAAGCGGCCGTTTTTACTGCTAGAGCAGTTACAGATATTTAGGATTGCATTCGGAGTTGTACTCGTAGTAGTAGATGTTGCCGATGATGATAAGACTGATGAAGGTGTGATAGATGAAACTAATGTAGGAGAAAAGGAGTAATCGCATATGTTCGGTGAGTTCTGTTCGTTAACAAATATGCTGGGCGACTGCGTCAAAACTTTGTTATTGATTTCCTTCGATTGAATGACAGTAGCATCAATACTGGATCCAATTATGTTACTATCACAAATAACCTTGGCACTGCTATTGATATCTAACACAGTTCTATTACTCTTTAACAGATTTTCTTCATCGTCTAAAAGTGGCCCAATCAATTCATGTGATTTAGAAAAAGAATCCGAGGTGTGTGCTGTTCTTTTATTGAACATTGTCGGTGAAGATAATATTGGTGTATAAACTGAGTTGTCCATTTCAGTGTCTTCATAACCACATACAGTCGGTGAACGTTGGTTTGGTTGTATACAGCACATATCTCCCCGCAAAACCGCAACTTTTAAAATGACATCTTCATCTTGTGACGCTTGTTGGTCGAAGTTAACCAGATTGTCAGAGTATCCTCCAAAACTGACGCCATATTTATTCTTCGTAAAAGAAACTTTCTGTGGTTGTTCAAATAAGGTAGCCCGATTACAACTAAGTTTCTTCCCAACTGATTTATTTGCTGTTGTTGGTGAAGATAGCGTAGAAGGAGATGCGATGATGGTTGGTAGGTTATTCTGCATCTCTTTTATACACGCTCGCGTCAGACTATGTGGATTCGAAATTTTAGCTAGATTACCACTTGAACAATTTCGATGTAAAGGACCAACAAGATAATTGAGATGTGAATTTGTATTTTCTGATGTAATAAGTGCATACTCGGACGTATTTATAGAACTTGCATTCATCTGGCTCGAATCTTCGGCTTCGGCGGAGATTGGTGGTGAATTTCGCTTATTCGCATCATGTGGAATCACATTTTTACTCATGTTTGTCTGACTATATAAAGGTTGGATTTTAACAATAGATAGCTTATCTTTTTCAAAACTCTTTTTCTCTTTGCAACGATGGTGGCCTAGAAAATTTCGGAGCCACAGCAAAAGTATAGTTCCTGTCGCTAAAATACCAATTATAGTCACTGTCAAAACGACACTAGGGAAGGTAACTTCACGCCAAGGTTTAACAAAAGCAATACTTTTTAATGATACACTATCGTCTTGATTTGGTATATCGTTATGATGAAAAAAGGTCAAAGGATGACTATGTTGCTGATCCTTGCTTTTTACATCATTAGACAGGTCTTCAAATTGATTACCACGTTTTTGTACAGATATTGACAATAATGGTATACTGTGATTCATGCGACTTGCTGTTGCTAAATAAG
This sequence comes from Topomyia yanbarensis, assembly GCF_030247195.1. NCBI lineage: Eukaryota > Metazoa > Arthropoda > Insecta > Diptera > Culicidae > Topomyia > Topomyia yanbarensis. The sequence continues at coordinate 225,043,974 of NC_080672.1, forward strand.
ATGTAGAGTGTATACTGTTATCTGACGCATCATGTGAGTCCATTATTGATTGCTACAGTACCACCATTCCTGGATCGCAATTCTGAAACAAAAAAGAAAAGAGAACTGCATTATGTTACGATCCTTTGGTTGAATTTGGAACATAAAAACTCATTTGCTTTCATCTAGTGTTGAGATGATAACTTTTCTTTTATGATTATTTACGTTCCACTTTGCATTATGTTTTTAGTAGCAATAAAGATTTTTAATTGAGCAGAACTAATTTCATATGTAGCTATAGTGTCCTTATAAACACAGTACTATTTTATAAATTCAACTATTGTTTTCTAATTTCTAAAATGAAAACAAATATTAAATGATACCGCAAACGCCCTTTTCTCTCCCGGAAAATATGATGACTTCAGCCACAAACATGAACGTACGAGATGCTGTTTCGAGTGTCCTTTGTAAATTCCGCATTTGATCTGAGATGGATGGGTAATGTGAGAGTCGTAATCGGAGTAATGTAGAATAAACTTTAATCTGTTAATTCGAATCTAGCGTTTGTTACTATGTTCTGCAAAATTGTATTAAATAGAGTTGGTTCGCTCTGAAGTGTGCTGATTCGTTGTGTTCGTAGGGGAAAGTGAGGCAATATCGCCATGTGGGGCGAGTTGAGCACCCCCGTTTTCAAAGAATCTGAATAATTTTCGACTTTTTTGTTTGCACGAATGCTCCGTTAATCACTATCAGATGATGTAATACTTCAATTGCAACCTAAAACAAATCTTTAATAACAAAAAATATAAAAATCTGACGGGATGTCAAAGAACTGAAAATGTTATAAGATTCAAGCTATATGATATAAGCATTCGCATGACCTATGTGCGCGGTAATTGAAAAATGCATGCATCTCCGTGTTATTTAACGTCTATCTAGCTAATTCAAACATAAGAATAATTTAACAAGACTTTATAGTTTCCACAAAAAAATCTGCGAAAATGGCTTTATAGTATGGGGCAAAACGAGCACCACGCAAATCTCATATGAGTTTATGCATTAAATCCCGTAAAGTTATCCCTATGTAAACGTTTTATACCTGAAGTTACTGCGAACGATAAATAATATTTTGCTCGAGAAAATTACTCGCAAAGTAATTATTAAAACAAAATGGACATTTGTATCACACAGTTCCGAAAATACTGTTAAAAAACTATAAGATGAATTTCATTGCCAACTAAATGTCAGTAAATCAATGGAAAATATGATTCTTATTGAGTGTAAGTGAAATAAATTTTAAATTTTGTGATAAAAAACCATTTTTTGCGACATGATCATATTGCCCCTTAATATTGCTCATATTGCCCCACAAGGGATTTACCAAGCCAAAAAATCTGTCATTACAAACAACGATTATTTTCAAAGATTTTGAATTTCCTACAGCACGTTTAATAACTGCATGTGAAGTGTCGTGGCCTGATTTAAGGGCACTCCCCACATCGTGCGTGTGACTGTAATCAGGAATCAGGAATCAGAATATATTGGCTCAAATGGCACGTTCCCCGTACATAGTCGGGGATTTGTGCCTTGCCGTGTGTTTTCATCATTTCCTGAGCGGAAGGAAAGGACAAGGAGGTGTGGGGAAGTAGAATTGGAAGGGTGGGAAAAATAACAGCACAAAACAAAAATAAACAACAGGTAAGTTAAACTCACAAGTAGTTCAACTTGCCTGCGAATAAGCCTAAAGCTCTTTACCACATTGGATAAGAAACTTTAGTATGTCTCTGAGTTTCAGTCGACCAAACATGGTTTCGTCTATATAAGGACGGCTGAAGACTCGAAATCGCAATTGCGCTACCGCTGGACAGTTGCATATCAGATGATATGAGGTTCCGTAGTCGGATTCACAAAGATCACATGAAAAAGACTCAGCGCGCTGAATAGTTGCCATGTGATAATTGAGTTTGCAGTGGCCGGTTAAAGCCCTGGTCAGCATGCCGCAGTGGAGCTTCGAAAAATGTAAGAGATTTTTCGAAACCACTGGGCATGGTTGTTCTAGAAACGCCTTTGTTTGGCGACACGTTTGTAGATTTCTCCAATAATTTCGGTGCTCGGACGAAGCCCAGGACCGTATTTTTTCCCTTATCCAACTTGTCCAAATTGGCAGTGCGGGCTCAGGACCAACGAAGTCAATCGCTGAACCTGCCCTGACCAATTCGTCAGCCCATTCATTTCCAGTAATACCGCAATGTCCGGGCACCCAGACAAGGTAGATAGTGTTGACAATGCTTAGTTCTTCGATTTGGGTTCGGCACGCGATCACTAGCTTGGACCGGGATTTGTCTGAGCTAAGGGCCTTGATTGAAGCCTGACTATCGGAGCAGAAGTTTATAACTCTGCCGGACAAACTCAGTTGAAGGGCCGATTGCACACCGCACATAATCGCAAAGATTTCTGCTTGGAATACAGTACAGTATCTACCTAGTGAGTGAGATTGTTCCAATCTCATTTCACGACAGTAGACACCAGCACCGGCACGTCCCTCCATCAGAGAACCGTCAGTGTAACAAACCACTTGCGTTTGTTGTTGTCTTTCCATAAAGCCAGACAACCACTCCTCTCGAGAGGGAATCTTCACATGGAATGTCCTGTAAGGAAAACTACAAGTGAGTGTAATATCGCTGGGAGCAAGAATATCTTCACCCCATGTAACCATTTGTCACCACAATCGTGTATGACTGGTAGCAAGATCAACATGATTACTGTTCCAAAGCCCAGTAACCTGCAGTCTGTATGCACATGATAGTGCTTCTTGTTTTAAGTGTATGTGTAATGGTTTGATATTTAGAAGTGCCTCAAGAGCAGCAGTCGGAGTCGTGGTGAAAGCACCAGTCAACGCCATGAGCGCCATTCTTTGCAGATGGTTTAGCTTTGACTGGACTGTCACCACCCCTCCCCTCTGCCACCACACAAGGCATCCGTAAGACAGTATTGGACGTACAATTGTCGTGTAAATCCAATAGATGTATTTAGGTTTGAGACCCCAGGTCTTTCCAAAAGTTCGTCTGCACTGCCCGAAGGCCATGCACGCTTTCTTGACTCTGAACTCAATGTGAGCAGACCAATTTAGTTTGGGATCCAATATGACTCCAACGTATTTGACTTGATCCGCACACAGTAGCTCAGAATCAAAGAACTGCAAGGGACGAACCCCGGTTGTTATTCGCTTCTTCGTGAAAAGAACCATTGAAGTTTGGCTTGGGTTAACTGATAGTTTAACTTGTCGACACCACTGTTCGACAGCTCTTAATGCCTCTTGCATTAAGTCAAAGATTGTTCCGATGCAAAATCCAGTAATTAGTATTTGGTAATCGTCAGCAAACCCGTAGGTTGGAAATCCAAGCTCATTGAGTTTCTTCAATAAGCCGTCAGCTACTAAGTTCCATAACAAAGGTGACAGAACGCCGCCCTGAGGACAACCGCAAATACTCAACTTCCGTATCTCAGCCTGTCGCAGTGACGAGCAAAGTATGCGGTTACTAAGCATTGCGTTTATCCAACCTGAGATACATGCAGGTATCCCATGACCGCGCGTCGCTTCCAGAATAGACTGGAAGGACACATTGTCAAAAGCACCCTCAATATCTAGGAATACACCCAAGCTAGATTGCTTGAGCGAGAAGGCTTTCTCAATGTTGTAAACAACATCGTGAAGCAGAGTTATCGTGGATTTCCCACACTGATATGCATGTTGCATTTTGTGCAGTGGATATTCAACTAAACTAACGTTCCTGATGTGATGATCGATTATCCGTTCCAAAGCTTTCAGAAGAAAAAGCTGATAGGCCTAAAACTCTTGGCTTCTTCATAGTTTGAGCGCCCCCCTTTGGGAATAAATCTAACAGTTATTTCTCGCCATGCTTTCGGGATATACCCGGTAGCAAGACTGGAAAGCAAAATCTTTTTCAAGACATGTTTAAGAATATCAAATCCCTTTTGCAGTAGCACGGGAAGTATTCCATCTTTTCCGGGTGATTTGTATGGAGCAAAACTGTCAACTGCCCACTTGACCGATTCAGTGGAAACCAATGTGCGTGCTAACGCCCACGAGTCCGAATCACCAGAATGAGATCTGTGAACATTGTTCAACTCCAGATCGATACAACCTGGAAAGTGTGTGTCGAAGAGACAATTAAGAACATCTTTTTCGTCCGTCACATAAAGACCATCTCTGGTTTTCAAGGAGTTCATCTGAAAATCATTCGATTTGGAGAGAATTTTATTTAATCTGCTAGCCTCGTTCAGACTAGAGACATTAGTGCATAGGCTTTGCCAGCCAGCCCGTTCTGCAGATCTAAGACATTTCTTATATGCACTACGAGCTGACCTGAAAGCCCTGGAGTCATCACGCTGACGCCGGTTCCAAGCTCTTCTCATAACTTTCTTCATTCTTTCAAGCTCAGCCCTCCACCAAGGGGTTCCCCTAGTCGATTTAACAGTACGAAGTGGACAAGCTCCTTCGTAGGATGCTAATATGAATGAGTTTGTCGTATCCACGACGTCATCTAAGTCGTCTAATTGACTAATTGTTGGAAAATATCCATGAAATTTAGTCGCCAAGTTTTCCAAAAAGAGGTCCCAGTTTGTAGATTTAGGATTACGATATGTCACCACATTGAAGGTGACATCAAAATGATCGAAAAATATATATTTATGATCGGATAGAGACGGTTCAGTTTCATTTGGAACCTGCCAATTTCCCAGTTCATGCAAAATTCTATCAGAGCAAAGTGTTATGTCTAACACCTCCTCCCTCCCAGACCTCGCAAAAGTTGGTCGGTTTCCCACATTCAGAATATGGAGATTTGTACTACTTATGTACTCCATCAGTTCAGAGCCTCTCAGATTGATGTCCGAGCTGCCCCAAATGATGTGATGAGCATTCGCATCACTGCCGATAATGAGCGGAAGCCCATTCCTGCTACAATATGATACAACGCTTTTGAAATCATCAGAAGGAGATGATTCGTTATGCGGTAGGTATGCTGAACAATATATATATTTTTTGTCTACGTTTCCGACAGTCAATGTAACTGTGACAACACAGATATCGCGAGTTGTGAGCTCCGATATGAGACACGCGTCAATAGCCTTATTTGCAAGAATGCAAGCACGAGGCATTTCACGTGGGTTAGTCATGCCTGTCTTGTTGTAAGCAATGAAGGCAGTGTTAAGTAACTTTCCGAAATAGAAGTTTCCTTTACGGAAATACGGTTCTTGAACCAATGCTATGGAAGCTTTACCTTCCTGCATGAGTCGAGATAAATTCATAGTTGCTGTACGTTTATGTTGGAGATTGACTTGTGCTATTCTAACCATTGTTGATTAGAGAACTGTACATTTCATCTCCAACACAAATTGCACAACAACTAGAGGACACCAAGCGAGTTGGGATGTTAACGCATTTAGCGAGCCATATCAGGTTTAAATGGGACATGATCATTTGATTCCCACGATTTGCGAAGAAAATAATGGTCCACTGTGTCAGAGATTCGCATAACACAGTAAGGGCAAAACCCAAAATGCTCCGTGCGCGACTGGCATATTTTAGACCCTCCAGTCATTAAGTCCTCGGCACGGAACTACACCTTGACTTAGGGTCTCCTACTTTCAGTCGCCTCCTACGACATGGCAGCAGGACTCCAGTGGCTCAATTCTAGGCCGGATACCACACGGCCACTATTATGGAAATTGTACCACTTCATTCTATATATACAGATATAAATTGTTTTGCACTTGTATTGAATTATATAAAAGGGGAAGGGAAATGAAAATCTCTCTCTTAGTAAAACAAAACCCATCGTTGTACGTTATCTGAAATTTTCATACCGAAACGCGCCCTTTTTTTCGACGGTTCGCTATCGCTTTGGACCTCACAGAATCATATGGTCCTTCGAGCCGGATTCGCGAAGAGTTTCGTCGTGAACCGCGTTATCTCGATCATTTTCCGTGTCGTGTGCGTTGGCCCCGTTTCCCGCCGAAAAGGCCATTAGTGGTACTGCTAATCCGTGACACAGTGATCGTACAAAATCACACTGTGAGAACAAAGGTGTCTATAGTGAACTTTAGTGCGCGAATTTAATGACGATGGAAAAGCTCATTCGTGAGCGAAAATCACTTGAGCAGCGACTCAAACGCGTGACCGATTCAGTGCTAAAATTCAAACCAGAAACGGCTGAAGAAGTCGATGTGCAAACAGAATTGGACGCGCTCCATGATATTTGGGCTGCTTATTGTTCAGTGCACAAAAGAATTTTAGATGCTAGTGCGAACGATGAAATGTATGATGACGCCATTGAGCGACTGTGCCAATTCGAAGATGCGTATATCACGCTGAAAAATCGTCTATTAAAGATACTAAAAGTGATTAAAAATCGTGATAGCCTTGCAGAAATGCATTCGTCGTCCCAAAATGACGTTATAAATCAACTCGCTCAACAACAGGCCGAGTTTCTTCGCATGATGGCTGCTAGAATGGCGCCCGTATCTGGTGAAAATTCTACGGCACCTAATTTTACTCCAGCGCAAATGCCGTCGTCAGACCTAAAGTTGCCTCGAATGAATTTGCCTGTATTTTGCGGTAATTATCTCGAGTGGCAGTCCTTTATCGATCTATTCCAAAGCATGGTTGATCAAAATCCATCGCTAAGGGATAGTCAAAAATTATATTTCCTTAAGACTAATCTGTCTGGTGAGGCTGCTTCGCTCATTTCGCACCTCAAGATTGAAGACGCAAATTACGCGCCTGCCTTGTTAAAGCTGAGATCACGCTACGACAAGCCGCTCGAAATTGCTCACAAACACATTGAACGCTTTCTAAGCCAACCAGCCTTCATATCAGCATCTGCTCACGGCTTACGTTCATTGCACGACGTTTCAGACGAGGTCGTTCGAGCCCTTCAAGCCGTGCACAGGGAGGATCGCGACACGTGGCTTCTATTCATTCTTGTAGAAAAATTGGATCATGAGACTAAGCAGCTATGGTGTCAAAGGGCGGCTGATATGCCAGAAGCGGAGATCACACTAAAATCTTTTCTCAGTTTCATCGAATCGCGTAGCTTTGCTCTGCAATCAGCACACCCAGCAAGGCAACGGACGGTTGCTACCTACAAGCAGGACAGGAAAATTTCGAAAAATGAATTGATTGCTGTTCGAAGCTTCACGAAGCACCTTCTCAAGCATACCACATGCAATCGATGAGTTTGACACAATCGCTGCGAACATTTAGGGGTAAAACTTATCTCTGCTCGGACGAAGCGAGCTTCGCATCTAGTTCGCTCTTTACAATGTTCGAAAAAGTTCACATTAACCTTAGAAGCACACATCGTCGAACACGAGGTAAGCTCTTGGCTCGTGGTTTTTGCGTTTTTGGAACATTTCCACAGAGTTTCGAAGCGATATTCGGTGAACACATATAAAGCGAATGCCTCGTTTATTTGAGAATCGCGAACATCGAAGTTTTATATCGCTTCAAGCATCAGCATCATGAGGCCACCGCGAACATGTTCGCTACGTGACTATCTGTCTTAAAATCATAAACTGTAAATCTTATTTTGAGTATAAATAAAATGGATTATTTTAAGATTATAATTTAGGATTTAGGGATTAGGTGCGTCGCATACCTTACCAATTTATGAGCCACGAGTTTGAATGAGCGTAGTGGTAGTGAAATTCAAATTCTTTTTTTCGGAATACAATTATGTTTACTAGCTACTTTGATTGCAAACTGGTCTTTTCTTCTTCAATCGGAGTATATTTTCCCTGCCAAGGAGTTTAGGTGAAGATGTATAAAGTATGTTTAAGGGGGTAAGGGTTTCAGCGTGAAAAAATGTTTTTGGTGAAATGACTCTTTTGGATGAAATGATACATTATAATGTACAAAAGTTTTGATCAATTCGCTTCGCCCAAATTTCTAAAATAATCGCGAAAAGTGTTTTTTAACGCTAAAACCATTACCCCTCTCTTAATAATCTCCCTATCTAAAACAAATTCTTCCTAAAAAGAACAATTTTCGGATGGAATCTCACTGCTGACGGCCGAGTTCAGTTAGACGGCGAACTTCAGTTATTTGCATCCACTGAGGGGTAGTTAGGCGTAATCCGTTGGCCTTTGTTTTCAACTTGTTGCGGTTTCTAACGTTCTTGCGCAACATTCCTAAATCGGCTAGTCATATTCACTCAATAATATGCGATGATTTGTGTGTTAAACGTTATTTTTAATTTTACCAAATGAATTTATTAACAAATACCTACATACTTGAATCCATTATTATTGTCATTAATTGAATTATAATTTCTTGGCATCTGTACCAAACCAAGAGGAAAGCTTCCAAATGATTTTTATAATATTGTTTTATAAGTTTATTGGTTGATTACCTAATCACAAGAGACAAAATATTTATTTTCAAACATTTTCGACAGAATCTGTTCACTTAATAAATAAAGTGACAAACTTATTACATGTTCCACTTTTATGAAATTTATTTCCTGACTCCTGTACATGTGTTTTGTGATAAATAATGAGAAGGATATTCCAACTTGTTTGTATTGTATTTGTTAACTAATTACTGATGGAGAAACGCAAAGAACTTACAAACAATGTTCTAGTGAATTTTTTTTTGTTGGAAATCCAAAAACAATTCTGAAAAGGACAAAATTTGGTTTATCTTCTCCATGATGTAATCTTCCCTTATTTGACTTTTACTAATAAAAAATAAAAGAAAGAAATCTTTAGGGCCCCCTGTATTTTTTTTTTTGAATCAGTTATAGCCGAAATGCTTTATGTAAGGGAAATCTCGGAAAATGAGAAGCGAAATAAATAACTCCAAGTAGAATGAAAGTCGTTCTAAACTCGAACTTTTTCGAATACTGTCTTTCCATTATTATTCGCTTTTTGTCGCATTCCATATTTTGATATATTATTTTGAAGACCCATATTTAAGATCAATACAATAGTAATTCTTCAAAAGGGCTAATGAGACTTTTGTAAACAAACTTATTTCGCTCATTTTTCCGCTACAGAGTTGAATTTTATGAAAAATACACATGCAGTTGCGTTTGCAGTTTGCGACAGAATTGCTCAACTGAAAATTATTAAATGAAATGAATGAAAACAAACATTAGACTATAGCATTTTGTACGCATGCACTTCAGAGGTCCAAGGGTTACAATTTCTGTTCTAGTTCTCGGATCGCCAACACATTTTTTCGATTTTTTAGCCCAGTTCTCAAGGGAAATCCAGATTTTAACTTTTTGCATACATATTGCATTGAATGAAGAACTTAGATAATGTATTCATAAAGTATTAGTAATAATTCGATTGTCCGTTCATTTTAAAAGGCTATTTTCTATAACTTTACAACTGATTTAATTTCACTTTCAAAATTTCTCGAAATATAATGTTCTAAAAGTTCTCAGCCGATATAATATTCGAAAACAGTTATAAAAATGTCTCATCACACTGGTAGATGGATTCAAAGCGTTTTTTTAAATAAGTGCACGTAAAAACATGCGCCCTTCTAAAACATACTTCTGAATCAAAATGGTTTTACTGTTAGTCGAAAACAAGATCTACAAAATGACCAGAACTGCCAAATATGAATCAGGAATGGTCGAGTTTATTGACATTCCCTATTTATTTCTAGGATTCATCATACACATCATGACGTTATTTATTTAACTGATAATCGATTTTTTCCTTTGAATGGATATCGATATCTTTATCCTCAAGAAACTGACATAACTGGATCCTCAAGAAACTGACATAGGAACATGACTAAGATAAGCGAGCCACTCAATACGTTGTGTACATTGTGTTTAACTTCATTTTCTAGCCCTAATTTATTTCATTTGAAAATTTATCCCCGCCCTGTCACGAAATCTTGATTTTATCCCTACTGGTAATATATCAGTAGGGTATCTTAAATAAACCTGTTACGTCACTTTTCAGTTAACCCCAGCATCCATAAGCTACACATTGTCTCAATTATTTTTCACCTATTCCACCCTTAATACAAGGCCTCTGTCTAGAATATACTTTTTTTGCATAACTAGTAGGTAGGTATTTGAATAAAGAAAACTAATATCGTCCGGCGAACATGTTAGCGATGGCCCTCGCGATGCTAAATTGATATAATCCTTCGGTGTTCGCGATTCTGAAATACTTCGAGGTAATCTTTTTTCTGTGTTCGCGAACATCGCTTCGAAGCTCCGTGTAACTGTTTCAAAAATATCGATCACACGAACCAAGAGCTTAGCTCGTGTTCGTCGAAAAGTACGCAAAAGCTTTTACATATCTTTCCGAACATCAATGAAATGAACAAGAAGCTTCATTTGTCCTCGCCGAAGAGCATGCAAAAGTATCGCCCAAATGTCCGCAATTACGATGGTAAGCGATTGTGATGCGAAGCTTGTGAATACGAACCAGTAACGCAAAGCTTCGCGCTTTGAAAGTATTCGAACATAGGTTCGGTTCGAATATTTCCTGCCCTGCCTACAAGCCTCCCATGAAACCACAGTACAGAGGAGCCGCAACTTTCGTCGCAAGCAATACATTGTTAAATTGCGACGTCTGCTTAAAATCATCACATCCAATCTACCAATGCGGTAAGTTCATGCACATGAGCACCGAGGAAAGATTAGCTACTGTCAGCAAACAAAGGTTATGTCGCAATTGTTTGAGGAAGCACCCCGGTGAAACGTGCAAATCTGGAAACTGCAGAAAATGTGGTTTACTCCACCATACCCTGCTGCACAACGCTCTTGAGCCACCAAATTTTCAACAAACTCCGTCAACATTGTACACTGCTCATGCTAGTGGTAATCCGGCCGCCCAATCGCTGATTTCGGCCCTTGATTTAGCCACTAATATTGACGCCTCCAATGTTCTGCTTGCCACTGTTGCCATCAACGTTTTGGACAAACACGGACGACCACACGCCTGTCGCGCTGTTTTGGATTGCGCGTCCCAAGTTAGCTTCATCAGCGAGAGCTTTTCTAACGAACTCGGCCTGGATCTGGTGGAAGCAGACATGGACTTAGAAGGAATATCATCCACTCCTGCACACGCAGACAAATGCGTGCAAATTATCATTGCATCCCGATGCTCGGACTATCGCACTACCGTTCCATGTATGTTGCTAGAAAGGATTACTAAAACACTACCTGTAAAGCAAGCTAATATCGACGGTTGGCCAATTCCTTCCTCCATCAACCTTGCTGATCCTCTGTTTCATCGCCCTGGTAAGATCAACGTCCTGCTCGGCATTGAACTGTGCTTTCAGTTGCTCGAACCTGGCCAAATTACCCTCAGCACCGATGATAGCTTCCCCACTTTGCAAAACACCAAATTGGGATGGGTGGTTGCTGGTCGTTATCGAGATACCGGCGTTTTACGGCAGAGTAAAATTTCAACGTGTTTTTTGACGTCAACTGATGAAAGCCTTTGCCAGCAATTGCGACGCTTTTGGGAGCTTGAAGAGTACGTTGAAACTTCATCTCATTTCAGTGAGGAGGAAAAACTGTGCGAAGAATATTTTCTCAAACATACCGTTCGGGATGCCAGCGGGAAATTTACAGTTCGGCTACCATTTCTTCACCCCCCGAGTCAACTTGGCGACTCGAGGCAAATGGCTGAGAAACGTTTGAGCCACATCGAGCGAAAATTACATCGAAACCCTCAACTCAAGCACGAATATCATGCTTTTCTTCGGGAGTACCTCGAACTCAGGCATATGACGCTTGCTGAGTACCCAGCACCCAAAGGTAGCGTATATCTCCCCCATCATTGTGTAGTCAAAGAAGCCAGTTCTACTACAAAATGTCGCGTCGTCTTTGACGCCTCAGCGAAGACGACCAGCACTAAATCACTTAATGACGTGCTTATGGCCGGGCCCGTTCTACAAGACTCGTTGGTCAACATTCTTCTTCGGTTTCGTTTGCCGGCATTTGTGGTCACCGGTGATATAAAACAAATGTATCGTGAGGTTGAAATCCACGAAGCGGATCGTGATTTTCAACGGATCCCTTGGCGATGGTCGAGCGACGAGCCGGTAAGCGAGTATCGGCGGAATACTGTCACATACGGAACCAAAAGTGCATCGTATTTGGCGACAAAATGTGTACAGCGACTGTTGGAATCGCACAGACAACAGCATCCGACGGCGGTTGAGAAAGCAGAAAAGGGAACCTACGTAGACGATGTTCTGACTGGCGCTGATTCCGAAGAAGAAGCCATCCTACTACGACAGCAGTTATCAACGATTTTTGCCACCGGTAGATTCTACTTGCGGAAGTGGGCATCAAACAGCGCAGCAGTCCTAGACGGTGTTCCAGCCGCCGATCTCGAAATGCAAACATCGATTGAAATCAACGATACACACACTATCAAGGCCCTCGGCATCCACTGGCAACCGTGCAGCGACCAGTTCCAGTTTTCAAACATACCGAACAAGATCTTTCAGCCCACTAAGCGGACCATGCTTTCTCAAATCGCCAGTATTTTCGACCCGCTTGGACTATTGGCCCCGATCGTCGTGAAAGCAAAGATGGTCATGCAACAATTGTGGGAGTTGAAGGTGGCCTGGGATGAAACTCCCCCCGGTGAGTTAGTTCAACATTGGTTAGTGTTTGTGCAAAGCCTTTCCGATCTCAATTCATTGCAGGTACCACGTCGAGTAATCGGCACGCAGGGAACGTCGCGATATTACCTGCACGGCTACAGTGATGCATCCGAGCGAGCCATGGGAGCGTGCGTCTACATCCGAGCCATTGACGACGACGGTAACACATCATCGCATCTTTTGTGTGCGAAATCTCGGACTGCACCGATCGGCAATGGACGAACAACGCTGCCCCGTCTGGAGTTATGTGCAGCTGTCATCCTCTCCCGACTGATGGTGAACGTGAAGACCGCACTCGCATTGTCCTTTCACGAAATGCGAGCTTATTCGGATTCAACGGTGGCACTGGCATGGATTGCTGGTGGTGCTTCAAGGTGGAAGACTTTCATTGCCAATCGAGTGGCAGAAATAACCACCCATCTTCCTGCAATCAACTGGCAACATGTGGACACGCACCATAACCCAGCCGACCTGATTTCAAGAGGAGTTTCGCCAGACAAAATAATTAAGAATTCGCTTTGGTGGCATGGCCCGACCTGGTGCGGCTCTAATGATGATGGGGACAACCTGCCCATTGTTGGGCTTAATGCTGCTCAGCAACGACAGGTAGATAGGGAGCAACGCATTTCAGCAACCGTGTATCTAGCTGTTTATGAGAACAACTTTCTCGACGAGATGCTGAACAGGTACTACCGGAATATGCAGCTTCTTTTGCGCATCACCGCTCGTATAATGCGCTTTCGCCACCGAGCCAATAGAGTGGAATCCCGTTTAACACCGCTCGAAATTGACAACGCAATGCAAATCTTCGTGAGGCACGTTCAGAATCAACACTATGGTAAGGAGATCAACCAACTTGATAAGAATCGTGACGTCAATTGCACCAGCTCTCTTTGCCAACTTAAACCGTTCTTGGATGAAAATCATCTGCTCAGGGTGGGCGGCAGACTGCAACTATCAGATCTCAGCTACGATACGAAACATCCGATCTTGTTGCCTCACAATTCAGTTCTCACCGCACTTGTTCTTCACCACGAGCACCATGCGCAACTTCATTGTGGTCCACAATCGCCTTTGGCAGCAGTACGCAGACGTTTTTGGATCACTCGTGGGACGAGTGCAGCCCGGAATATCTGTCGAGCATGCGTTGAATGCGTTCGAGCGAAGCCTGTACCAGTTCATCAGCTCATGGGACAACTTCCAGAGGACCGCTTGAAACCACTACCACCCTTTTCCATCACCGGCATTGACTACGCTGGGCCCGTCAACATCATCGGTCGTCGAACCCGTGGTGCTGCGGCCTCTAAGGGCTACATCGCACTGTTCGTATGCTTTTCAACACGAGCCGTACATTTAGAAGCAGTTACCGACCTCAGCACGACTGCCTTCATCGCCGCTTTCACTCGCTTTAGCAGTCGGTACGGATTACCAAACAAAATCTATTCGGACAACGCTACTAACCTTCGGGGAGCGGCAAGGAAGTTTCGTGAACTATATCAACAGATCAACACAACAGAGAGTGACGACGAGGTTGTTGATTTTTTCACCAACAAAGGCATCCAGTGGATGTTCATTCCTGCCCGGTCGCCTCACCACGGAGGACTGTGGGAAGCTGGCATCAAGGTTGCGAAGGGCTTCCTGTGTAAGCTCGGAGGTGACGCTCGTTTCACGTTCGAGGAGCTGAGTACCGTTCTCGCACAAGTAGCAGCCTGCATGAACTCTCGTCCGATCACTCCACTCTCCAATGATCCCAACGAGCCACAACCTCTCACGCCGGCGCACTTTCTCATCGGGCGCCTACTAAACAGTGTTCCTGAGATAAACCAGTTGGAGCATGAGATTGGATCCCTAAATAGGTGGCAGTATGTTCAACGAGTCAGCCAAGAATTCAGATCTCGGTGGCAGTCCGAGTACGTACTATCTCTTCAGCGCATGACGAAATGGAAGCGAGCGGCAGGGAATCTTTCAGTGGGTGATTTTGTCCTTTTAGTCACCGACAACGAAAAACCCAAGCAATGGCCAATGGGTCGAATCGTGGATGTGTTCCCAGGGCCCGACGGACACGTTAGGGTGGTTGAAATTAAGACGACAAACGGTACTACCCGGCGGGATGTGAGAAGAGTCCGGCGCATCCCTTTGGAGGACGACGAGTACGTGCCCGGACGAAATGGCGTGGAAATTCCTCGACGTAATTTGGTGGGCGGCTTATGTCGTGGCCTGATTTAAGGGCACTCCCCACATCGTGCGTGTGACTGTAAACACTATTATGGAAATTGTACCACTTCATTCTATATATACAGATATAAATTGTTTTGCACTTGTATTGAATTATATAAAAGGGGAAGGGAAATGAAAATTGCTCTCTTAGTAAAACAAAACCCATCGTTGTACGTTAACTGAAATTTTCATACCGAAACGCGCCCTTTTTTTCGACGGTTCGCTATCGCTTTGGACCTCACAGAATCATGAAGTATATGTTGTATTCTACCAATAGAGGGCAATTTGGGATTATTTGTGAACTGTTAAGATTACTTGCTCAAGTGGAAGTGTCTACCGAGTGCTGCTCAGATGGGAAGATCAAGATCTACAATGGAAACGGGTGAGCTTGTTCTGATTATCAAATTATTGTATTGCATTGTATTGTTTGTAATGGTTGATGTCTTTGACGACATCAATAACAAACATACGGATGTGATATGGCTTTTCAGTCGATAATGCGATTGCGTCGATTACTGTGTGATCTTCGCCTACGTTTCGATCCCACTATTGGATCATCATCAGGGCCTGAGAAAATTTTATTTATTTAGCTAATTAAGGACTTTTACACCAGTTGACATTAAACAAAACAGAAATACGAAATATTAAACATCGTTCAAAGCATATCTTACTTGACTACATCGACGAAGTACTAATTCGTATTGCATACGAGAGAATGTCAGGTTCGAAAGGGTTGAAGAACTGCTTATAGCCTGTGGTTATTGTGTATATATGTTATGATTGGGATGGTACTTCGTCGATGTAGTCAAGTAAGATATGCTTTGAACGATGTTTAATATTTCGTATGTTTTGTTTAATGTCAACTGGTGTAAAAGTCCTTAATTAGCTAAATAAATAAAATTTTCTCAGGCCCTGATGATGATCCAATAGTGGGATCGAAACGTAGGCGAAGATCACACAGCATCCATCCCAATCATAACATATATACACAATAACCACAGACTATAAGCAGTTCTTCAACCCTTTCGAACCTGAAATTCTCTCGTATGCAATACGAATTAGTACTTCGTCGATGTAGTCAAGTAAGATATGCTTTGAACGATGTTTAATATTTCGTATTTCTGTTTTGTTTAATGTCAACTGGTGTAAAAGTCCTTAATTAGCTAAATAAATAAAATTTTCTCAGGCCCTGATGATGATCCAATAGTGGGATCGAAACGTAGGCGAAGATCACACAGTAATCGACGCAATCGCATTATCGACTGAAAAGCCATATCACATCCGTATATTTCCAACAGTCGCTACGCACCTCTACTCCATTCAGTAACAAACATTCTGTTATATTTATAATTAAGTTGGTTAGTCTCAAAACTGAAAGCAGATTGAAAGTTATTTGCAAGATATTTATATTATCTCGCTCCCATTCTTGACACAACACACACTCATAAATCATATTTCTTGTTGGGTTGCGGAGCAGCTCGTTTTAGTTTGTCAACAGTTTTTTCGGCATTTAATTAGCAAGGGACTGGAAGGTGAAGTATATTTTTCAATATTTAGAGCCATAGTACTCAAGGGAGAGCAAGGTGTTGAAAGGAGAAAGTTTAGAAAAGCGTGGAAGGATCATATATGCAAGCTTAGAGCTCACCGGCGACTTAACCTTTTGTCTGCTACCGTAGGGGTCAGGGTCTTTTGGCATTAGAAATGCGAATCACCTGAGTCTACGGCATGTCCGAACAAGCGTAAAGTAACTTGTTACTTCATGCTGTCGGAACCGACAAAAAGTTAAGTCACGGTAAACTTCCACACTAAGCATTTGCGACGTTGAAACTCATTGAATGAGACAGTTTTGTTTGTTCCCTCACCAATTGCCTGCCTGAGTGATTTTATTTTATCGACTATTGTGACTGTCTCAGCGTGTGTGACAATATGGTCACATGTGTTGCTGATTTGCATGGTGTCGGCAGCTTTCACCCAACACTGCAACGATGAATCCCCAGCACGGTAAGTTCTATTTTTACCATTTTTTTGTTAACCATTTTTGTTAACGACCTATTGAGTTAATTTGTCAACAGTTTTTTCGGCATTTAATTAGCAAGGGACTGGAAGGTGAAGTATATTTTTCAATATTTAGAGCCATAGTACTCAAGGGAGAGCAAGGTGTTGAAAGGAGAAAGTTTAGAAAAGCGTGGAAGGATCATATATGCAAGCTTAGAGCTCACCGGCGACTTAACCTTTTGTCTGCTACCGTAGGGGTCAGGGTCTTTTGGCATTAGAAATGCGAATCACCTGAGTCTACGGCATGTCCGAACAAGCGTAAAGTAACTTGTTACTTCATGCTGTCGGAACCGACAAAAAGTTAAGTCACGGTAAACTTCCACACTAAGCATTTGCGACGTTGAAACTCATTGAATGAGACAGTTTTGTTTGTTCCCTCACCAATTGCCTGCCTGAGTGATTTTATTTTATCGACTATTGTGACTGTCTCAGCGTGTGTGACAATATGGTCACATGTGTTGCTGATTTGCACGGTGTCGGCAGCTTTCACCCAACGCTGCAACGATGAATCCCCATCACGGTAAGTTCTATTTTTACCATTTTTTTTTGTTAACCATTTTTGTTAACGACCTATTGAGTCAATTTGTCAACAGTTTTTTCGGCATTTAATTAGCAAGGGACTGGAAGGTGAAGTATATTTTTCAATATTTAGAGCCATAGTACTCAAGGGAGCGCAAGGTGTTGAAAGGAGAAAGTTTAGAAAAGCGTGGAAGGATCATATATGCAAGCTTAGAGCTCACCGGCGACTTAACCTTTTGTCTGCTACCGTAGGGGTCAGGGTCTTTTGGCATTAGAAATGCGAATCACCTGAGTCTACGGCATGTCCGAACAAGCGTAAAGCAACTTGTTACTTCATGCTGTCGGAACCGACAAAAAGTTAAGTCACGGTAAACTTCCACACTAAGCATTTGCGACGTTGAAACTCATTGAATGAGACAGTTTTGTTTGTTCCCTCACCAATTGCCTGCCTGAGTGATTTTATTTTATCGACTATTGTGACTGTCTCAGCGTGTGTGACAATATGGTCACATGTGTTGCTGATTTGCACGGTGTCGGCAGCTTTCACCCAACGCTGCAACGATGAATCCCCATCACGGTAAGTTCTATTTTTACCATTTTTTTTTGTTAACCATTTTTGTTAACGACCTATTGAGTCAATTTGTCAACAGTTTTTTCGGCATTTAATTAGCAAGGGACTGGAAGGTGAAGTATATTTTTCAATATTTAGAGCCATAGTACTCAAGGGAGAGCAAGGTGTTGAAAGGAGAAAGTTTAGAAAAGCGTGGAAGGATCATATATGCAAGCTTAGAGCTCACCGGCGACTTAACCTTTTGTCTGCTACCGTAGGGGTCAGGGTCTTTTGGCATTAGAAATGCGAATCACCTGAGTCTACGGCATGTCCGAACAAGCGTAAAGTAACTTGTTACTTCATGCTGTCGGAACCGACAAAAAGTTAAGTCACGGTAAACTTCCACACTAAGCATTTGCGACGTTGAAACTCATTGAATGAGACAGTTTTGTTTGTTCCCTCACCAATTGCCTGCCTGAGTGATTTTATTTTATCGACTATTGTGACTGTCTCAGCGTGTGTGACAATATGGTCACATGTGTTGCTGATTTGCACGGTGTCGGCAGCTTTCACCCAACGCTGCAACGATGAATCCCCATCACGGTAAGTTCTATTTTTACCATTTTTTTGTTAACCATTTTTGTTAACGACCTATTGAGTCAATTTGTCAACAGTTTTTTCGGCATTTAATTAGCAAGGGACTGGAAGGTGAAGTATATTTTTCAATATTTAGAGCCATAGTACTCAAGGGAGAGCAAGGTGTTGAAAGGAGAAAGTTTAGAAAAGCGTGGAAGGATCATATATGCAAGCTTAGAGCTCACCGGCGACTTAACCTTTTGTCTGCTACCGTAGGGGTCAGGGTCTTTTGGCATTAGAAATGCGAATCACCTGAGTCTACGGCATGTCCGAACAAGCGTAAAGTAACTTGTTACTTCATGCTGTCGGAACCGACAAAAAGTTAAGTCACGGTAAACTTCCACACTAAGCATTTGCGACGTTGAAACTCATTGAATGAGACAGTTTTGTTTGTTCCCTCACCAATTGCCTGCCTGAGTGATTTTATTTTATCGACTATTGTGACTGTCTCAGCGTGTGTGACAATATGGTCACATGTGTGACTGATTTGCACGGTGTCGGCAGCTTTCACCCAACGCTGCAACGATGAATCCCCATCACGGTAAGTTCTATTTTTACCATTTTTTTGTTAACCATTTTTGTTAACGACCTATTGAGTCAATTTGTCAACAGTTTTTTCGGCATTTAATTAGCAAGGGACTGGAAGGTGAAGTATATTTTTCAATATTTAGAGCCATAGTACTCAAGGGAGAGCAAGGTGTTGAAAGGAGAAAGTTTAGAAAAGCGTGGAAGGATCATATATGCAAGCTTAGAGCTCACCGGCGACTTAACCTTTTGTCTGCTGCCGTAGGGGTCAGGGTCTTTTGGCATTAGAAATGCGAATCACCTGAGTCTACGGCATGTCCGAACAAGCGTAAAGTAACTTGTTACTTCATGCTGTCGGAACCGACAAAAAGTTAAGTCACGGTAAACTTCCACACTAAGCATTTGCGACGTTGAAACTCATTGAATGAGACAGTTTTGTTTGTTCCCTCACCAATTGCCTGCCTGAGTGATTTTATTTTATCGACTATTGTGACTGTCTCAGCGTGTGTGACAATATGGTCACATGTGTTGCTGATTTGCACGGTGTCGGCAGCTTTCACCCAACGCTGCAACGATGAATCCCCATCACGGTAAGTTCTATTTTTACCATTTTTTTGTTAACCATTTTTGTTAACGACCTATTGAGTCAATTTGTCAACAGTTTTTTCGGCATTTAATTAGCAAGGGACTGGAAGGTGAAGTATATTTTTCAATATTTAGAGCCATAGTACTCAGCCATAGTACGTTTTAGTTTGCCATTTTTTGCTGATGAATGTCAAAAAAGGACTAGTGCGAAATGGTTTACATAAACGGCGCTGAATCCCTCTGGATATCTTTATCCAGAGGGATTCAGCGTCTTTAGTTTACATGTTTAGAGGAGAGGGATGTCCTGAGATGTGGAGAGTAGCGCTCGCGTGCTTTTGTGTTTTTCTTTTTGGAAGTTAGCGTTTGGTTAGAGCGCTTAGAAATGGAACCAGGGTGTCGACTGATTTCTGAAAATGAAATTCCATGATTTTCCAGGTTTTTCCAGACCTTATTATAAATTTTCCACAGTGCTCAAACAAACAAATTAAATCCGCATTTTTTCAATGTTTATTGTTTGAGTTTACAACATGTAGTGTAGTTTTACATTTCTTATAAAAGAAATTTATAGAATTCGCTCAAACTTTCAAGATTTTTTCCGAGGCCCGGAGGGCCGAGTCTTATATACCAATCGACTCAGCTCGACGATTTGGGACAATGTCTGTGTGTGTGAATGTAACAGACAAATTCTCATTCGTGTTTCTCAGCAATGGCTGAACCGATCAATTCCAAACCAATTTTAAATGAAAGACCTATCAAACAGTAAGAACGCTATTAATTTGTTTTTGGTTCTGATGTTTAGTTTCCAAGATATGAATTTTTGAATGTGTAAAAATGGCGTTCCTTGAAGTTTTTTTAAATTATCTGCCGAAATTGATAACATAGATTAACAGATTAACAATTTATATATTTTTAGGCAGCTTATACAAATACCTTTCGAACAAGCTATAGCTTGTTGAAATCGCACTATTATCAAAAGAGATATCAAATGCGGACGAAAGATTTTTATCACTTCCCATTGCCAGAAATATGACTAAAAACATGTAATCTATTCATACTATGTTGCGTTTCGGCCTCGCCTCATCAGAAACCGACACTAACGTATTGTCGGAATAGATTAGCGCCGGCTTGACGCAAATGCCTTAAAACTAAAACACACTATGTGTTTCAATCAAACGACTGATCAAACGTGATGTCCCGTTAGAGCAGAAGTTCTGTTTATGCCGATGAGACACAAGTGAAGCCGAAACTTGTCTTGGCTTAGCAGGCCTATGCGAAAGCACTATGCTATATTTCACCCTAAGGAGGAAAATTTGGTAAAAACCAAAATTTCTCACTAGGGTGAAAATTTGTTGGTATAAACCAGTCTTTGTACAGGAGGGCACAAATCCTTATTTCATACTATGTTGCGTTTCGGCTTCGCCTCATCAGAAACCGACACTAACGTATTGTCGGAATAGATTAGCGCCGGCTTGACGCAAATCCCTTAAAACTAAAACACACTATGTGTTTCAATCAAACGACTGATCAAACGTGATGTCCCGTTAGAGCAGAAGTTCTGTTTATGCCGATGAGACACAAGTGAAGCCGAAACTTGTCTTGGCTTAGCAGGCCTATGCGAAAGCACTATGCTATATTTCACCCTAAGGAGGAAAATTTGGTAAAAACCAAAATTTCTCACTAGGGTGAAAATTTGTTGGTATAACACAGGAGGGCACACCCTTTCACCCTAGTGAGAAAATTTTTTTGGTTTTTACCAAATTTTCCTCCTTAGGGTGAAATATAGCATAATGTAATCTATTATTAACGCCAAAACGGCTTATTTTAGGTCAATAGTATCTTCGGAGAATATAATGGAGGTAATATGCCCTTTCTTTTGGTATTGTGCTTTCGCTGATTAATCCACCTATGAGTGAGATATTTCCACAAATTTTCTTGGAAGTGATTATATCGAAATGATGCCTTCAGCAAATTTGTAGCTCTTACTGTTGCGAATAACTTTACTGAAGACTTCAAATATCTATTTTGAATACTTTAAAAGTTATGGCTTGTTGTTTGTTGATTACTCTTTGTCTTTGTTTATTGTTCAATACAGTAATGTTTCGATTATATCACGCCTAGTTATATATATATATATATATATATATATATATATATATATATATATATATATATATATATATATATATATATATATATATATATATATATATATATATATATATATATATATATATATATATATATATATATATATATATATATATATATATATATATATATATATATATATATATATATATATATATATATATATATATATATATATATATATATATATATATATATATATATATATATATATATATATATATATATATATATATATATATATATATATATATATATATATATATATATATATATATATATATATATATATATATATATATATATATATATATATATATATATATATATATATATATATATATATATATATATATATATATATATATATATATATATATATATATATATATATATATATATATATATATATATATATATATATATATATATATATATATATATATATATATATATATATATATATATATATATATATATATATATATATATATATATATATATATATATATATATATATATATATATATATATATATATATATATATATATATATATATATATATATATATATATATATATATATATATATATATATATATATATATATATATATATATATATATATATATATATATATATATATATATATATATATATATATATATATATATATATATATATATATATATAGGGATTGATGTATATATGTATAAAACAATATATAAGTACATGTACATACTGATTTACATATGCATTCTAAGATACGTACATATACATATGTATATACACAGATACATGCATACATATATGGATATATAAACGTGATATAATCGAAACATTACTGTATAGTAATAATCCATTGAAATAAGCCAAACATTATTTCGATAAAACGAATTTTGTATTTCAGTTTTCTATCTACAACCGCTAGAAATAATTACTGAACACTTCCGAGTTGTCTGGAAGGAACTTGATAGCTTATCAGTGTAAAAATCTACTAGATATAAAACTTATTTGTTATAAAGAAAACCTACCCTGGGTTTTAGTTTAGTCCAGCTACTTCTGACTCACCCGTTATTTTGTCAAAAATATCATGCAAGATCAAAGCAAAATCGCAGACCAAAAATGCCGGAACACTTTGCTGTTGCATTGACGTTCTCTTCAGAGATATTGAGATACTGTCTGAGATATACTGTAAGTCAAGCAGTCAACTGCGAAAATAATGCACTCCCAATGTACAATCGAAAGCGGTTTTACAAAACCTTGCTTGTGAAATTATTCAAAAAAAATCTTTTCTCGAATTGCCACGCGATGGAAGAAACAATCGTATGTCCGTGATCCGTAGAAAATAAGTTAAAAAAAAGCACAAAGTCGAACCTAAAAGCCGAGCCATTGGAACTGGTTACTGATGTATGAGGCTCCGCCTGGTCATCATGGTCTGCTGGTGCAAGAAGAAGAGTGCCGTTTGTATCAAGGACAGGGAGGATTCTAAACAAATATTGCTCTAATGACGAAATAACCGGTCAATATGCTATAACTAATTTGAAAAACCTGTTTTAATCAACCTAGTGGTGCAATCGTTCCTTTCTCATATATCCAAGCTATGATTCCATAACTCAATAAGTCTGCTACATTCTTATTACGCTTGGTACCTATATGTATTTCGTTTTTGGCATTTGGCATGTAAAATACAAATTCGATTTTTGAAATTTCTGGTATTGTATCCTACATTTGAAACCAAGTTTGTAAAAATCATTAAGCGCTTGTGGAAAAATAGGTGTTACATAAACTTAAGAACTTGGCATTGGGCATTAGTGCAGTAAAAAAATTAACAGCAGCTTGTGGGAGCGCTATACCGTTCGTTTGAAACAAGGTTTTTCCATATCGGTTCAGCCATGCCTTCCTCCTCATACTCACACAAGCACACACAATGTATTAGCGACAGTCAGAAGTTACAAGGGTCAAGCAACGTGCTAGCGAAAGCAACGGATGAGGGGAAATAAAAACGTGCCATCGTTGGACAAATGAAAATTCGGTGTCTAGCTTCTTTGCCAGGAACTATCACGTTGATCGCGACAAAGCAATGAGCTCACTGGCTCTAAGTTTCGGATCGATGTGGAACCTCAATGGCTCAACAAATGCAAGAGCCCGCGGGTTAAGAAAAGAGCAGGTACAAGAACACAATCCTTCCCTAAGTAATATCTACAGAAGGTGTAGATTTAGTCTGTTGATGTAATGGGGAAAACACAGTATGAATCCGACAGTACCACGTACCAAGTCGTTTAAAGTTTCCCACTCGAGAGTAACAAACACAGATATTTTCTGATCTCGACGATCGTTCTCGTAGGTTATATGGTATACGGTACTCGGCCCTCCGAGGCTTGACTGGAAAGTCGATTTGAAGAGATTGGAAAGCCTTTCTCTATATCAGAATGGCAAAGAGGGGAGACATAATGATGCACAAAAGTAATGAGACCCGAACAAGTTGCGTGTAAGAATCACAGAGGATATGAAAATTTCCGGAATCAAATTCAGGACGGCTTTCAAAGCAAATCTAGGACATTTCGGCGTGAATGTAACCACCAAACGAAGCTAGTCGCAGCATAGTTCGAAATATACGCCGGAAGATTTCTTCGAAAATTGGGTTTCTAAACTACAACTGGATTGTAAAAAAAACATTACGGCTAAAACGCGAGTTAGCAAGCTATACGACAAAATTCAATAAGTTTGACTTCAAACCGCTACAAGATGGGTTGTTTTGTCTTTGTCTTGTCTTGTCTTGTCTTTGTCTTGTCTTTGTCTTGTCTTTGTCTTGTCTTTGTCTTGTCTTTGTCTTGTCTTTGTCTTGTCTTTGTCTTGTCTTTGTCTTGTCTTTGTCTTGTCTTTGTCTTGTCTTTGTCTTGTCTTTGTCTTGTCTTTGTCTTGTCTTTGTCTTGTCTTTGTCTTGTCTTTGTCTTGTCTTTGTCTTGTCTTTGTCTTGTCTTTGTCTTGTCTTTGTCTTGTCTTTGTCTTGTCTTTGTCTTGTCTTTGTCTTGTCTTTGTCTTGTCTTTGTCTTGTCTTTGTCTTGTCTTTGTCTTGTCTTTGTCTTGTCTTTGTCTTGTCTTTGTCTTGTCTTTGTCTTGTCTTTGTCTTGTCTTTGTCTTGTCTTTGTCTTGTCTTTGTCTTGTCTTTGTCTTGTCTTTGTCTTGTCTTTGTCTTGTCTTTGTCTTGTCTTTGTCTTGTCTTTGTCTTGTCTTTGTCTTGTCTTTGTCTTGTCTTTGTCTTGTCTTTGTCTTGTCTTTGTCTTGTCTTTGTCTTGTCTTTGTCTTGTCTTTGTCTTGTCTTTGTCTTGTCTTTGTCTTGTCTTTGTCTTGTCTTTGTCTTGTCTTTGTCTTGTCTTTGTCTTGTCTTTGTCTTGTCTTTGTCTTGTCTTTGTCTTGTCTTTGTCTTGTCTTTGTCTTGTCTTTGTCTTGTCTTTGTCTTGTCTTTGTCTTGTCTTTGTCTTGTCTTTGTCTTGTCTTTGTCTTGTCTTTGTCTTGTCTTTGTCTTGTCTTTGTCTTGTCTTTGTCTTGTCTTTGTCTTGTCTTTGTCTTGTCTTTGTCTTGTCTTTGTCTTGTCTTTGTCTTGTCTTTGTCTTGTCTTTGTCTTGTCTTTGTCTTGTCTTTGTCTTGTCTTTGTCTTGTCTTTGTCTTGTCTTTGTCTTGTCTTTGTCTTGTCTTTGTCTTGTCTTTGTCTTGTCTTTGTCTTGTCTTTGTCTTGTCTTTGTCTTGTCTTTGTCTTGTCTTTGTCTTGTCTTTGTCTTGTCTTTGTCTTGTCTTTGTCTTGTCTTTGTCTTGTCTTTGTCTTGTCTTTGTCTTGTCTTTGTCTTGTCTTTGTCTTGTCTTTGTCTTGTCTTTGTCTTGTCTTTGTCTTGTCTTTGTCTTGTCTTTGTCTTGTCTTTGTCTTGTCTTTGTCTTGTCTTTGTCTTGTCTTTGTCTTGTCTTTGTCTTGTCTTTGTCTTGTCTTTGTCTTGTCTTTGTCTTGTCTTTGTCTTGTCTTTGTCTTGTCTTTGTCTTGTCTTTGTCTTGTCTTTGTCTTGTCTTTGTCTTGTCTTTGTCTTGTCTTTGTCTTGTCTTTGTCTTGTCTTTGTCTTGTCTTTGTCTTGTCTTTGTCTTGTCTTTGTCTTGTCTTTGTCTTGTCTTTGTCTTGTCTTTGTCTTGTCTTTGTCTTGTCTTTGTCTTGTCTTTGTCTTGTCTTTGTCTTGTCTTTGTCTTGTCTTTGTCTTGTCTTTGTCTTGTCTTTGTCTTGTCTTTGTCTTGTCTTTGTCTTGTCTTTGTCTTGTCTTTGTCTTGTCTTTGTCTTGTCTTTGTCTTGTCTTTGTCTTGTCTTTGTCTTGTCTTTGTCTTGTCTTTGTCTTGTCTTTGTCTTGTCTTTGTCTTGTCTTTGTCTTGTCTTTGTCTTGTCTTTGTCTTGTCTTTGTCTTGTCTTTGTCTTGTCTTTGTCTTGTCTTTGTCTTGTCTTTGTCTTGTCTTTGTCTTGTCTTTGTCTTGTCTTTGTCTTGTCTTTGTCTTGTCTTTGTCTTGTCTTTGTCTTGTCTTTGTCTTGTCTTTGTCTTGTCTTTGTCTTGTCTTTGTCTTGTCTTTGTCTTGTCTTTGTCTTGTCTTTGTCTTGTCTTTGTCTTGTCTTTGTCTTGTCTTTGTCTTGTCTTTGTCTTGTCTTTGTCTTGTCTTTGTCTTGTCTTTGTCTTGTCTTTGTCTTGTCTTTGTCTTGTCTTTGTCTTGTCTTTGTCTTGTCTTTGTCTTGTCTTTGTCTTGTCTTTGTCTTGTCTTTGTCTTGTCTTTGTCTTGTCTTTGTCTTGTCTTTGTCTTGTCTTTGTCTTGTCTTTGTCTTGTCTTTGTCTTGTCTTTGTCTTGTCTTTGTCTTGTCTTTGTCTTGTCTTTGTCTTGTCTTTGTCTTGTCTTTGTCTTGTCTTTGTCTTGTCTTTGTCTTGTCTTTGTCTTGTCTTTGTCTTGTCTTTGTCTTGTCTTTGTCTTGTCTTTGTCTTGTCTTTGTCTTGTCTTTGTCTTGTCTTTGTCTTGTCTTTGTCTTGTCTTTGTCTTGTCTTTGTCTTGTCTTTGTCTTGTCTTTGTCTTGTCTTTGTCTTGTCTTTGTCTTGTCTTTGTCTTGTCTTTGTCTTGTCTTTGTCTTGTCTTTGTCTTGTCTTTGTCTTGTCTTTGTCTTGTCTTTGTCTTGTCTTTGTCTTGTCTTTGTCTTGTCTTTGTCTTGTCTTTGTCTTGTCTTTGTCTTGTCTTTGTCTTGTCTTTGTCTTGTCTTTGTCTTGTCTTTGTCTTGTCTTTGTCTTGTCTTTGTCTTGTCTTTGTCTTGTCTTTGTCTTGTCTTTGTCTTGTCTTTGTCTTGTCTTTGTCTTGTCTTTGTCTTGTCTTTGTCTTGTCTTTGTCTTGTCTTTGTCTTGTCTTTGTCTTGTCTTTGTCTTGTCTTTGTCTTGTCTTTGTCTTGTCTTTGTCTTGTCTTTGTCTTGTCTTTGTCTTGTCTTTGTCTTGTCTTTGTCTTGTCTTTGTCTTGTCTTTGTCTTGTCTTTGTCTTGTCTTTGTCTTGTCTTTGTCTTGTCTTTGTCTTGTCTTTGTCTTGTCTTTGTCTTGTCTTTGTCTTGTCTTTGTCTTGTCTTTGTCTTGTCTTTGTCTTGTCTTTGTCTTGTCTTTGTCTTGTCTTTGTCTTGTCTTTGTCTTGTCTTTGTCTTGTCTTTGTCTTGTCTTTGTCTTGTCTTTGTCTTGTCTTTGTCTTGTCTTTGTCTTGTCTTTGTCTTGTCTTTGTCTTGTCTTTGTCTTGTCTTTGTCTTGTCTTTGTCTTGTCTTTGTCTTGTCTTTGTCTTGTCTTTGTCTTGTCTTTGTCTTGTCTTTGTCTTGTCTTTGTCTTGTCTTTGTCTTGTCTTTGTCTTGTCTTTGTCTTGTCTTTGTCTTGTCTTTGTCTTGTCTTTGTCTTGTCTTTGTCTTGTCTTTGTCTTGTCTTTGTCTTGTCTTTGTCTTGTCTTTGTCTTGTCTTTGTCTTGTCTTTGTCTTGTCTTTGTCTTGTCTTTGTCTTGTCTTTGTCTTGTCTTTGTCTTGTCTTTGTCTTGTCTTTGTCTTGTCTTTGTCTTGTCTTTGTCTTGTCTTTGTCTTGTCTTTGTCTTGTCTTTGTCTTGTCTTTGTCTTGTCTTTGTCTTGTCTTTGTCTTGTCTTTGTCTTGTCTTTGTCTTGTCTTTGTCTTGTCTTTGTCTTGTCTTTGTCTTGTCTTTGTCTTGTCTTTGTCTTGTCTTTGTCTTGTCTTTGTCTTGTCTTTGTCTTGTCTTTGTCTTGTCTTTGTCTTGTCTTTGTCTTGTCTTTGTCTTGTCTTTGTCTTGTCTTTGTCTTGTCTTTGTCTTGTCTTTGTCTTGTCTTTGTCTTGTCTTTGTCTTGTCTTTGTCTTGTCTTTGTCTTGTCTTTGTCTTGTCTTTGTCTTGTCTTTGTCTTGTCTTTGTCTTGTCTTTGTCTTGTCTTTGTCTTGTCTTTGTCTTGTCTTTGTCTTGTCTTTGTCTTGTCTTTGTCTTGTCTTTGTCTTGTCTTTGTCTTGTCTTTGTCTTGTCTTTGTCTTGTCTTTGTCTTGTCTTTGTCTTGTCTTTGTCTTGTCTTTGTCTTGTCTTTGTCTTGTCTTTGTCTTGTCTTTGTCTTGTCTTTGTCTTGTCTTTGTCTTGTCTTTGTCTTGTCTTTGTCTTGTCTTTGTCTTGTCTTTGTCTTGTCTTTGTCTTGTCTTTGTCTTGTCTTTGTCTTGTCTTTGTCTTGTCTTTGTCTTGTCTTTGTCTTGTCTTTGTCTTGTCTTTGTCTTGTCTTTGTCTTGTCTTTGTCTTGTCTTTGTCTTGTCTTTGTCTTGTCTTTGTCTTGTCTTTGTCTTGTCTTTGTCTTGTCTTTGTCTTGTCTTTGTCTTGTCTTTGTCTTGTCTTTGTCTTGTCTTTGTCTTGTCTTTGTCTTGTCTTTGTCTTGTCTTTGTCTTGTCTTTGTCTTGTCTTTGTCTTGTCTTTGTCTTGTCTTTGTCTTGTCTTTGTCTTGTCTTTGTCTTGTCTTTGTCTTGTCTTTGTCTTGTCTTTGTCTTGTCTTTGTCTTGTCTTTGTCTTGTCTTTGTCTTGTCTTTGTCTTGTCTTTGTCTTGTCTTTGTCTTGTCTTTGTCTTGTCTTTGTCTTGTCTTTGTCTTGTCTTTGTCTTGTCTTTGTCTTGTCTTTGTCTTGTCTTTGTCTTGTCTTTGTCTTGTCTTTGTCTTGTCTTTGTCTTGTCTTTGTCTTGTCTTTGTCTTGTCTTTGTCTTGTCTTTGTCTTGTCTTTGTCTTGTCTTTGTCTTGTCTTTGTCTTGTCTTTGTCTTGTCTTTGTCTTGTCTTTGTCTTGTCTTTGTCTTGTCTTTGTCTTGTCTTTGTCTTGTCTTTGTCTTGTCTTTGTCTTGTCTTTGTCTTGTCTTTGTCTTGTCTTTGTCTTGTCTTTGTCTTGTCTTTGTCTTGTCTTTGTCTTGTCTTTGTCTTGTCTTTGTCTTGTCTTTGTCTTGTCTTTGTCTTGTCTTTGTCTTGTCTTTGTCTTGTCTTTGTCTTGTCTTTGTCTTGTCTTTGTCTTGTCTTTGTCTTGTCTTTGTCTTGTCTTTGTCTTGTCTTTGTCTTGTCTTTGTCTTGTCTTTGTCTTGTCTTTGTCTTGTCTTTGTCTTGTCTTTGTCTTGTCTTTGTCTTGTCTTTGTCTTGTCTTTGTCTTGTCTTTGTCTTGTCTTTGTCTTGTCTTTGTCTTGTCTTTGTCTTGTCTTTGTCTTGTCTTTGTCTTGTCTTTGTCTTGTCTTTGTCTTGTCTTTGTCTTGTCTTTGTCTTGTCTTTGTCTTGTCTTTGTCTTGTCTTTGTCTTGTCTTTGTCTTGTCTTTGTCTTGTCTTTGTCTTGTCTTTGTCTTGTCTTTGTCTTGTCTTTGTCTTGTCTTTGTCTTGTCTTTGTCTTGTCTTTGTCTTGTCTTTGTCTTGTCTTTGTCTTGTCTTTGTCTTGTCTTTGTCTTGTCTTTGTCTTGTCTTTGTCTTGTCTTTGTCTTGTCTTTGTCTTGTCTTTGTCTTGTCTTTGTCTTGTCTTTGTCTTGTCTTTGTCTTGTCTTTGTCTTGTCTTTGTCTTGTCTTTGTCTTGTCTTTGTCTTGTCTTTGTCTTGTCTTTGTCTTGTCTTTGTCTTGTCTTTGTCTTGTCTTTGTCTTGTCTTTGTCTTGTCTTTGTCTTGTCTTTGTCTTGTCTTTGTCTTGTCTTTGTCTTGTCTTTGTCTTGTCTTTGTCTTGTCTTTGTCTTGTCTTTGTCTTGTCTTTGTCTTGTCTTTGTCTTGTCTTTGTCTTGTCTTTGTCTTGTCTTTGTCTTGTCTTTGTCTTGTCTTTGTCTTGTCTTTGTCTTGTCTTTGTCTTGTCTTTGTCTTGTCTTTGTCTTGTCTTTGTCTTGTCTTTGTCTTGTCTTTGTCTTGTCTTTGTCTTGTCTTTGTCTTGTCTTTGTCTTGTCTTTGTCTTGTCTTTGTCTTGTCTTTGTCTTGTCTTTGTCTTGTCTTTGTCTTGTCTTTGTCTTGTCTTTGTCTTGTCTTTGTCTTGTCTTTGTCTTGTCTTTGTCTTGTCTTTGTCTTGTCTTTGTCTTGTCTTTGTCTTGTCTTTGTCTTGTCTTTGTCTTGTCTTTGTCTTGTCTTTGTCTTGTCTTTGTCTTGTCTTTGTCTTGTCTTTGTCTTGTCTTTGTCTTGTCTTTGTCTTGTCTTTGTCTTGTCTTTGTCTTGTCTTTGTCTTGTCTTTGTCTTGTCTTTGTCTTGTCTTTGTCTTGTCTTTGTCTTGTCTTTGTCTTGTCTTTGTCTTGTCTTTGTCTTGTCTTTGTCTTGTCTTTGTCTTGTCTTTGTCTTGTCTTTGTCTTGTCTTTGTCTTGTCTTTGTCTTGTCTTTGTCTTGTCTTTGTCTTGTCTTTGTCTTGTCTTTGTCTTGTCTTTGTCTTGTCTTTGTCTTGTCTTTGTCTTGTCTTTGTCTTGTCTTTGTCTTGTCTTTGTCTTGTCTTTGTCTTGTCTTTGTCTTGTCTTTGTCTTGTCTTTGTCTTGTCTTTGTCTTGTCTTTGTCTTGTCTTTGTCTTGTCTTTGTCTTGTCTTTGTCTTGTCTTTGTCTTGTCTTTGTCTTGTCTTTGTCTTGTCTTTGTCTTGTCTTTGTCTTGTCTTTGTCTTGTCTTTGTCTTGTCTTTGTCTTGTCTTTGTCTTGTCTTTGTCTTGTCTTTGTCTTGTCTTTGTCTTGTCTTTGTCTTGTCTTTGTCTTGTCTTTGTCTTGTCTTTGTCTTGTCTTTGTCTTGTCTTTGTCTTGTCTTTGTCTTGTCTTTGTCTTGTCTTTGTCTTGTCTTTGTCTTGTCTTTGTCTTGTCTTTGTCTTGTCTTTGTCTTGTCTTTGTCTTGTCTTTGTCTTGTCTTTGTCTTGTCTTTGTCTTGTCTTTGTCTTGTCTTTGTCTTGTCTTTGTCTTGTCTTTGTCTTGTCTTTGTCTTGTCTTTGTCTTGTCTTTGTCTTGTCTTTGTCTTGTCTTTGTCTTGTCTTTGTCTTGTCTTTGTCTTGTCTTTGTCTTGTCTTTGTCTTGTCTTTGTCTTGTCTTTGTCTTGTCTTTGTCTTGTCTTTGTCTTGTCTTTGTCTTGTCTTTGTCTTGTCTTTGTCTTGTCTTTGTCTTGTCTTTGTCTTGTCTTTGTCTTGTCTTTGTCTTGTCTTTGTCTTGTCTTTGTCTTGTCTTTGTCTTGTCTTTGTCTTGTCTTTGTCTTGTCTTTGTCTTGTCTTTGTCTTGTCTTTGTCTTGTCTTTGTCTTGTCTTTGTCTTGTCTTTGTCTTGTCTTTGTCTTGTCTTTGTCTTGTCTTTGTCTTGTCTTTGTCTTGTCTTTGTCTTGTCTTTGTCTTGTCTTTGTCTTGTCTTTGTCTTGTCTTTGTCTTGTCTTTGTCTTGTCTTTGTCTTGTCTTTGTCTTGTCTTTGTCTTGTCTTTGTCTTGTCTTTGTCTTGTCTTTGTCTTGTCTTTGTCTTGTCTTTGTCTTGTCTTTGTCTTGTCTTTGTCTTGTCTTTGTCTTGTCTTTGTCTTGTCTTTGTCTTGTCTTTGTCTTGTCTTTGTCTTGTCTTTGTCTTGTCTTTGTCTTGTCTTTGTCTTGTCTTTGTCTTGTCTTTGTCTTGTCTTTGTCTTGTCTTTGTCTTGTCTTTGTCTTGTCTTTGTCTTGTCTTTGTCTTGTCTTTGTCTTGTCTTTGTCTTGTCTTTGTCTTGTCTTTGTCTTGTCTTTGTCTTGTCTTTGTCTTGTCTTTGTCTTGTCTTTGTCTTGTCTTTGTCTTGTCTTTGTCTTGTCTTTGTCTTGTCTTTGTCTTGTCTTTGTCTTGTCTTTGTCTTGTCTTTGTCTTGTCTTTGTCTTGTCTTTGTCTTGTCTTTGTCTTGTCTTTGTCTTGTCTTTGTCTTGTCTTTGTCTTGTCTTTGTCTTGTCTTTGTCTTGTCTTTGTCTTGTCTTTGTCTTGTCTTTGTCTTGTCTTTGTCTTGTCTTTGTCTTGTCTTTGTCTTGTCTTTGTCTTGTCTTTGTCTTGTCTTTGTCTTGTCTTTGTCTTGTCTTTGTCTTGTCTTTGTCTTGTCTTTGTCTTGTCTTTGTCTTGTCTTTGTCTTGTCTTTGTCTTGTCTTTGTCTTGTCTTTGTCTTGTCTTTGTCTTGTCTTTGTCTTGTCTTTGTCTTGTCTTTGTCTTGTCTTTGTCTTGTCTTTGTCTTGTCTTTGTCTTGTCTTTGTCTTGTCTTTGTCTTGTCTTTGTCTTGTCTTTGTCTTGTCTTTGTCTTGTCTTTGTCTTGTCTTTGTCTTGTCTTTGTCTTGTCTTTGTCTTGTCTTTGTCTTGTCTTTGTCTTGTCTTTGTCTTGTCTTTGTCTTGTCTTTGTCTTGTCTTTGTCTTGTCTTTGTCTTGTCTTTGTCTTGTCTTTGTCTTGTCTTTGTCTTGTCTTTGTCTTGTCTTTGTCTTGTCTTTGTCTTGTCTTTGTCTTGTCTTTGTCTTGTCTTTGTCTTGTCTTTGTCTTGTCTTTGTCTTGTCTTTGTCTTGTCTTTGTCTTGTCTTTGTCTTGTCTTTGTCTTGTCTTTGTCTTGTCTTTGTCTTGTCTTTGTCTTGTCTTTGTCTTGTCTTTGTCTTGTCTTTGTCTTGTCTTTGTCTTGTCTTTGTCTTGTCTTTGTCTTGTCTTTGTCTTGTCTTTGTCTTGTCTTTGTCTTGTCTTTGTCTTGTCTTTGTCTTGTCTTTGTCTTGTCTTTGTCTTGTCTTTGTCTTGTCTTTGTCTTGTCTTTGTCTTGTCTTTGTCTTGTCTTTGTCTTGTCTTTGTCTTGTCTTTGTCTTGTCTTTGTCTTGTCTTTGTCTTGTCTTTGTCTTGTCTTTGTCTTGTCTTTGTCTTGTCTTTGTCTTGTCTTTGTCTTGTCTTTGTCTTGTCTTTGTCTTGTCTTTGTCTTGTCTTTGTCTTGTCTTTGTCTTGTCTTTGTCTTGTCTTTGTCTTGTCTTTGTCTTGTCTTTGTCTTGTCTTTGTCTTGTCTTTGTCTTGTCTTTGTCTTGTCTTTGTCTTGTCTTTGTCTTGTCTTTGTCTTGTCTTTGTCTTGTCTTTGTCTTGTCTTTGTCTTGTCTTTGTCTTGTCTTTGTCTTGTCTTTGTCTTGTCTTTGTCTTGTCTTTGTCTTGTCTTTGTCTTGTCTTTGTCTTGTCTTTGTCTTGTCTTTGTCTTGTCTTTGTCTTGTCTTTGTCTTGTCTTTGTCTTGTCTTTGTCTTGTCTTTGTCTTGTCTTTGTCTTGTCTTTGTCTTGTCTTTGTCTTGTCTTTGTCTTGTCTTTGTCTTGTCTTTGTCTTGTCTTTGTCTTGTCTTTGTCTTGTCTTTGTCTTGTCTTTGTCTTGTCTTTGTCTTGTCTTTGTCTTGTCTTTGTCTTGTCTTTGTCTTGTCTTTGTCTTGTCTTTGTCTTGTCTTTGTCTTGTCTTTGTCTTGTCTTTGTCTTGTCTTTGTCTTGTCTTTGTCTTGTCTTTGTCTTGTCTTTGTCTTGTCTTTGTCTTGTCTTTGTCTTGTCTTTGTCTTGTCTTTGTCTTGTCTTTGTCTTGTCTTTGTCTTGTCTTTGTCTTGTCTTTGTCTTGTCTTTGTCTTGTCTTTGTCTTGTCTTTGTCTTGTCTTTGTCTTGTCTTTGTCTTGTCTTTGTCTTGTCTTTGTCTTGTCTTTGTCTTGTCTTTGTCTTGTCTTTGTCTTGTCTTTGTCTTGTCTTTGTCTTGTCTTTGTCTTGTCTTTGTCTTGTCTTTGTCTTGTCTTTGTCTTGTCTTTGTCTTGTCTTTGTCTTGTCTTTGTCTTGTCTTTGTCTTGTCTTTGTCTTGTCTTTGTCTTGTCTTTGTCTTGTCTTTGTCTTGTCTTTGTCTTGTCTTTGTCTTGTCTTTGTCTTGTCTTTGTCTTGTCTTTGTCTTGTCTTTGTCTTGTCTTTGTCTTGTCTTTGTCTTGTCTTTGTCTTGTCTTTGTCTTGTCTTTGTCTTGTCTTTGTCTTGTCTTTGTCTTGTCTTTGTCTTGTCTTTGTCTTGTCTTTGTCTTGTCTTTGTCTTGTCTTTGTCTTGTCTTTGTCTTGTCTTTGTCTTGTCTTTGTCTTGTCTTTGTCTTGTCTTTGTCTTGTCTTTGTCTTGTCTTTGTCTTGTCTTTGTCTTGTCTTTGTCTTGTCTTTGTCTTGTCTTTGTCTTGTCTTTGTCTTGTCTTTGTCTTGTCTTTGTCTTGTCTTTGTCTTGTCTTTGTCTTGTCTTTGTCTTGTCTTTGTCTTGTCTTTGTCTTGTCTTTGTCTTGTCTTTGTCTTGTCTTTGTCTTGTCTTTGTCTTGTCTTTGTCTTGTCTTTGTCTTGTCTTTGTCTTGTCTTTGTCTTGTCTTTGTCTTGTCTTTGTCTTGTCTTTGTCTTGTCTTTGTCTTGTCTTTGTCTTGTCTTTGTCTTGTCTTTGTCTTGTCTTTGTCTTGTCTTTGTCTTGTCTTTGTCTTGTCTTTGTCTTGTCTTTGTCTTGTCTTTGTCTTGTCTTTGTCTTGTCTTTGTCTTGTCTTTGTCTTGTCTTTGTCTTGTCTTTGTCTTGTCTTTGTCTTGTCTTTGTCTTGTCTTTGTCTTGTCTTTGTCTTGTCTTTGTCTTGTCTTTGTCTTGTCTTTGTCTTGTCTTTGTCTTGTCTTTGTCTTGTCTTTGTCTTGTCTTTGTCTTGTCTTTGTCTTGTCTTTGTCTTGTCTTTGTCTTGTCTTTGTCTTGTCTTTGTCTTGTCTTTGTCTTGTCTTTGTCTTGTCTTTGTCTTGTCTTTGTCTTGTCTTTGTCTTGTCTTTGTCTTGTCTTTGTCTTGTCTTTGTCTTGTCTTTGTCTTGTCTTTGTCTTGTCTTTGTCTTGTCTTTGTCTTGTCTTTGTCTTGTCTTTGTCTTGTCTTTGTCTTGTCTTTGTCTTGTCTTTGTCTTGTCTTTGTCTTGTCTTTGTCTTGTCTTTGTCTTGTCTTTGTCTTGTCTTTGTCTTGTCTTTGTCTTGTCTTTGTCTTGTCTTTGTCTTGTCTTTGTCTTGTCTTTGTCTTGTCTTTGTCTTGTCTTTGTCTTGTCTTTGTCTTGTCTTTGTCTTGTCTTTGTCTTGTCTTTGTCTTGTCTTTGTCTTGTCTTTGTCTTGTCTTTGTCTTGTCTTTGTCTTGTCTTTGTCTTGTCTTTGTCTTGTCTTTGTCTTGTCTTTGTCTTGTCTTTGTCTTGTCTTTGTCTTGTCTTTGTCTTGTCTTTGTCTTGTCTTTGTCTTGTCTTTGTCTTGTCTTTGTCTTGTCTTTGTCTTGTCTTTGTCTTGTCTTTGTCTTGTCTTTGTCTTGTCTTTGTCTTGTCTTTGTCTTGTCTTTGTCTTGTCTTTGTCTTGTCTTTGTCTTGTCTTTGTCTTGTCTTTGTCTTGTCTTTGTCTTGTCTTTGTCTTGTCTTTGTCTTGTCTTTGTCTTGTCTTTGTCTTGTCTTTGTCTTGTCTTTGTCTTGTCTTTGTCTTGTCTTTGTCTTGTCTTTGTCTTGTCTTTGTCTTGTCTTTGTCTTGTCTTTGTCTTGTCTTTGTCTTGTCTTTGTCTTGTCTTTGTCTTGTCTTTGTCTTGTCTTTGTCTTGTCTTTGTCTTGTCTTTGTCTTGTCTTTGTCTTGTCTTTGTCTTGTCTTTGTCTTGTCTTTGTCTTGTCTTTGTCTTGTCTTTGTCTTGTCTTTGTCTTGTCTTTGTCTTGTCTTTGTCTTGTCTTTGTCTTGTCTTTGTCTTGTCTTTGTCTTGTCTTTGTCTTGTCTTTGTCTTGTCTTTGTCTTGTCTTTGTCTTGTCTTTGTCTTGTCTTTGTCTTGTCTTTGTCTTGTCTTTGTCTTGTCTTTGTCTTGTCTTTGTCTTGTCTTTGTCTTGTCTTTGTCTTGTCTTTGTCTTGTCTTTGTCTTGTCTTTGTCTTGTCTTTGTCTTGTCTTTGTCTTGTCTTTGTCTTGTCTTTGTCTTGTCTTTGTCTTGTCTTTGTCTTGTCTTTGTCTTGTCTTTGTCTTGTCTTTGTCTTGTCTTTGTCTTGTCTTTGTCTTGTCTTTGTCTTGTCTTTGTCTTGTCTTTGTCTTGTCTTTGTCTTGTCTTTGTCTTGTCTTTGTCTTGTCTTTGTCTTGTCTTTGTCTTGTCTTTGTCTTGTCTTTGTCTTGTCTTTGTCTTGTCTTTGTCTTGTCTTTGTCTTGTCTTTGTCTTGTCTTTGTCTTGTCTTTGTCTTGTCTTTGTCTTGTCTTTGTCTTGTCTTTGTCTTGTCTTTGTCTTGTCTTTGTCTTGTCTTTGTCTTGTCTTTGTCTTGTCTTTGTCTTGTCTTTGTCTTGTCTTTGTCTTGTCTTTGTCTTGTCTTTGTCTTGTCTTTGTCTTGTCTTTGTCTTGTCTTTGTCTTGTCTTTGTCTTGTCTTTGTCTTGTCTTTGTCTTGTCTTTGTCTTGTCTTTGTCTTGTCTTTGTCTTGTCTTTGTCTTGTCTTTGTCTTGTCTTTGTCTTGTCTTTGTCTTGTCTTTGTCTTGTCTTTGTCTTGTCTTTGTCTTGTCTTTGTCTTGTCTTTGTCTTGTCTTTGTCTTGTCTTTGTCTTGTCTTTGTCTTGTCTTTGTCTTGTCTTTGTCTTGTCTTTGTCTTGTCTTTGTCTTGTCTTTGTCTTGTCTTTGTCTTGTCTTTGTCTTGTCTTTGTCTTGTCTTTGTCTTGTCTTTGTCTTGTCTTTGTCTTGTCTTTGTCTTGTCTTTGTCTTGTCTTTGTCTTGTCTTTGTCTTGTCTTTGTCTTGTCTTTGTCTTGTCTTTGTCTTGTCTTTGTCTTGTCTTTGTCTTGTCTTTGTCTTGTCTTTGTCTTGTCTTTGTCTTGTCTTTGTCTTGTCTTTGTCTTGTCTTTGTCTTGTCTTTGTCTTGTCTTTGTCTTGTCTTTGTCTTGTCTTTGTCTTGTCTTTGTCTTGTCTTTGTCTTGTCTTTGTCTTGTCTTTGTCTTGTCTTTGTCTTGTCTTTGTCTTGTCTTTGTCTTGTCTTTGTCTTGTCTTTGTCTTGTCTTTGTCTTGTCTTTGTCTTGTCTTTGTCTTGTCTTTGTCTTGTCTTTGTCTTGTCTTTGTCTTGTCTTTGTCTTGTCTTTGTCTTGTCTTTGTCTTGTCTTTGTCTTGTCTTTGTCTTGTCTTTGTCTTGTCTTTGTCTTGTCTTTGTCTTGTCTTTGTCTTGTCTTTGTCTTGTCTTTGTCTTGTCTTTGTCTTGTCTTTGTCTTGTCTTTGTCTTGTCTTTGTCTTGTCTTTGTCTTGTCTTTGTCTTGTCTTTGTCTTGTCTTTGTCTTGTCTTTGTCTTGTCTTTGTCTTGTCTTTGTCTTGTCTTTGTCTTGTCTTTGTCTTGTCTTTGTCTTGTCTTTGTCTTGTCTTTGTCTTGTCTTTGTCTTGTCTTTGTCTTGTCTTTGTCTTGTCTTTGTCTTGTCTTTGTCTTGTCTTTGTCTTGTCTTTGTCTTGTCTTTGTCTTGTCTTTGTCTTGTCTTTGTCTTGTCTTTGTCTTGTCTTTGTCTTGTCTTTGTCTTGTCTTTGTCTTGTCTTTGTCTTGTCTTTGTCTTGTCTTTGTCTTGTCTTTGTCTTGTCTTTGTCTTGTCTTTGTCTTGTCTTTGTCTTGTCTTTGTCTTGTCTTTGTCTTGTCTTTGTCTTGTCTTTGTCTTGTCTTTGTCTTGTCTTTGTCTTGTCTTTGTCTTGTCTTTGTCTTGTCTTTGTCTTGTCTTTGTCTTGTCTTTGTCTTGTCTTTGTCTTGTCTTTGTCTTGTCTTTGTCTTGTCTTTGTCTTGTCTTTGTCTTGTCTTTGTCTTGTCTTTGTCTTGTCTTTGTCTTGTCTTTGTCTTGTCTTTGTCTTGTCTTTGTCTTGTCTTTGTCTTGTCTTTGTCTTGTCTTTGTCTTGTCTTTGTCTTGTCTTTGTCTTGTCTTTGTCTTGTCTTTGTCTTGTCTTTGTCTTGTCTTTGTCTTGTCTTTGTCTTGTCTTTGTCTTGTCTTTGTCTTGTCTTTGTCTTGTCTTTGTCTTGTCTTTGTCTTGTCTTTGTCTTGTCTTTGTCTTGTCTTTGTCTTGTCTTTGTCTTGTCTTTGTCTTGTCTTTGTCTTGTCTTTGTCTTGTCTTTGTCTTGTCTTTGTCTTGTCTTTGTCTTGTCTTTGTCTTGTCTTTGTCTTGTCTTTGTCTTGTCTTTGTCTTGTCTTTGTCTTGTCTTTGTCTTGTCTTTGTCTTGTCTTTGTCTTGTCTTTGTCTTGTCTTTGTCTTGTCTTTGTCTTGTCTTTGTCTTGTCTTTGTCTTGTCTTTGTCTTGTCTTTGTCTTGTCTTTGTCTTGTCTTTGTCTTGTCTTTGTCTTGTCTTTGTCTTGTCTTTGTCTTGTCTTTGTCTTGTCTTTGTCTTGTCTTTGTCTTGTCTTTGTCTTGTCTTTGTCTTGTCTTTGTCTTGTCTTTGTCTTGTCTTTGTCTTGTCTTTGTCTTGTCTTTGTCTTGTCTTTGTCTTGTCTTTGTCTTGTCTTTGTCTTGTCTTTGTCTTGTCTTTGTCTTGTCTTTGTCTTGTCTTTGTCTTGTCTTTGTCTTGTCTTTGTCTTGTCTTTGTCTTGTCTTTGTCTTGTCTTTGTCTTGTCTTTGTCTTGTCTTTGTCTTGTCTTTGTCTTGTCTTTGTCTTGTCTTTGTCTTGTCTTTGTCTTGTCTTTGTCTTGTCTTTGTCTTGTCTTTGTCTTGTCTTTGTCTTGTCTTTGTCTTGTCTTTGTCTTGTCTTTGTCTTGTCTTTGTCTTGTCTTTGTCTTGTCTTTGTCTTGTCTTTGTCTTGTCTTTGTCTTGTCTTTGTCTTGTCTTTGTCTTGTCTTTGTCTTGTCTTTGTCTTGTCTTTGTCTTGTCTTTGTCTTGTCTTTGTCTTGTCTTTGTCTTGTCTTTGTCTTGTCTTTGTCTTGTCTTTGTCTTGTCTTTGTCTTGTCTTTGTCTTGTCTTTGTCTTGTCTTTGTCTTGTCTTTGTCTTGTCTTTGTCTTGTCTTTGTCTTGTCTTTGTCTTGTCTTTGTCTTGTCTTTGTCTTGTCTTTGTCTTGTCTTTGTCTTGTCTTTGTCTTGTCTTTGTCTTGTCTTTGTCTTGTCTTTGTCTTGTCTTTGTCTTGTCTTTGTCTTGTCTTTGTCTTGTCTTTGTCTTGTCTTTGTCTTGTCTTTGTCTTGTCTTTGTCTTGTCTTTGTCTTGTCTTTGTCTTGTCTTTGTCTTGTCTTTGTCTTGTCTTTGTCTTGTCTTTGTCTTGTCTTTGTCTTGTCTTTGTCTTGTCTTTGTCTTGTCTTTGTCTTGTCTTTGTCTTGTCTTTGTCTTGTCTTTGTCTTGTCTTTGTCTTGTCTTTGTCTTGTCTTTGTCTTGTCTTTGTCTTGTCTTTGTCTTGTCTTTGTCTTGTCTTTGTCTTGTCTTTGTCTTGTCTTTGTCTTGTCTTTGTCTTGTCTTTGTCTTGTCTTTGTCTTGTCTTTGTCTTGTCTTTGTCTTGTCTTTGTCTTGTCTTTGTCTTGTCTTTGTCTTGTCTTTGTCTTGTCTTTGTCTTGTCTTTGTCTTGTCTTTGTCTTGTCTTTGTCTTGTCTTTGTCTTGTCTTTGTCTTGTCTTTGTCTTGTCTTTGTCTTGTCTTTGTCTTGTCTTTGTCTTGTCTTTGTCTTGTCTTTGTCTTGTCTTTGTCTTGTCTTTGTCTTGTCTTTGTCTTGTCTTTGTCTTGTCTTTGTCTTGTCTTTGTCTTGTCTTTGTCTTGTCTTTGTCTTGTCTTTGTCTTGTCTTTGTCTTGTCTTTGTCTTGTCTTTGTCTTGTCTTTGTCTTGTCTTTGTCTTGTCTTTGTCTTGTCTTTGTCTTGTCTTTGTCTTGTCTTTGTCTTGTCTTTGTCTTGTCTTTGTCTTGTCTTTGTCTTGTCTTTGTCTTGTCTTTGTCTTGTCTTTGTCTTGTCTTTGTCTTGTCTTTGTCTTGTCTTTGTCTTGTCTTTGTCTTGTCTTTGTCTTGTCTTTGTCTTGTCTTTGTCTTGTCTTTGTCTTGTCTTTGTCTTGTCTTTGTCTTGTCTTTGTCTTGTCTTTGTCTTGTCTTTGTCTTGTCTTTGTCTTGTCTTTGTCTTGTCTTTGTCTTGTCTTTGTCTTGTCTTTGTCTTGTCTTTGTCTTGTCTTTGTCTTGTCTTTGTCTTGTCTTTGTCTTGTCTTTGTCTTGTCTTTGTCTTGTCTTTGTCTTGTCTTTGTCTTGTCTTTGTCTTGTCTTTGTCTTGTCTTTGTCTTGTCTTTGTCTTGTCTTTGTCTTGTCTTTGTCTTGTCTTTGTCTTGTCTTTGTCTTGTCTTTGTCTTGTCTTTGTCTTGTCTTTGTCTTGTCTTTGTCTTGTCTTTGTCTTGTCTTTGTCTTGTCTTTGTCTTGTCTTTGTCTTGTCTTTGTCTTGTCTTTGTCTTGTCTTTGTCTTGTCTTTGTCTTGTCTTTGTCTTGTCTTTGTCTTGTCTTTGTCTTGTCTTTGTCTTGTCTTTGTCTTGTCTTTGTCTTGTCTTTGTCTTGTCTTTGTCTTGTCTTTGTCTTGTCTTTGTCTTGTCTTTGTCTTGTCTTTGTCTTGTCTTTGTCTTGTCTTTGTCTTGTCTTTGTCTTGTCTTTGTCTTGTCTTTGTCTTGTCTTTGTCTTGTCTTTGTCTTGTCTTTGTCTTGTCTTTGTCTTGTCTTTGTCTTGTCTTTGTCTTGTCTTTGTCTTGTCTTTGTCTTGTCTTTGTCTTGTCTTTGTCTTGTCTTTGTCTTGTCTTTGTCTTGTCTTTGTCTTGTCTTTGTCTTGTCTTTGTCTTGTCTTTGTCTTGTCTTTGTCTTGTCTTTGTCTTGTCTTTGTCTTGTCTTTGTCTTGTCTTTGTCTTGTCTTTGTCTTGTCTTTGTCTTGTCTTTGTCTTGTCTTTGTCTTGTCTTTGTCTTGTCTTTGTCTTGTCTTTGTCTTGTCTTTGTCTTGTCTTTGTCTTGTCTTTGTCTTGTCTTTGTCTTGTCTTTGTCTTGTCTTTGTCTTGTCTTTGTCTTGTCTTTGTCTTGTCTTTGTCTTGTCTTTGTCTTGTCTTTGTCTTGTCTTTGTCTTGTCTTTGTCTTGTCTTTGTCTTGTCTTTGTCTTGTCTTTGTCTTGTCTTTGTCTTGTCTTTGTCTTGTCTTTGTCTTGTCTTTGTCTTGTCTTTGTCTTGTCTTTGTCTTGTCTTTGTCTTGTCTTTGTCTTGTCTTTGTCTTGTCTTTGTCTTGTCTTTGTCTTGTCTTTGTCTTGTCTTTGTCTTGTCTTTGTCTTGTCTTTGTCTTGTCTTTGTCTTGTCTTTGTCTTGTCTTTGTCTTGTCT
Organism: Topomyia yanbarensis; assembly: GCF_030247195.1. NCBI lineage: Eukaryota > Metazoa > Arthropoda > Insecta > Diptera > Culicidae > Topomyia > Topomyia yanbarensis. Next base: position 225,085,581 of record NC_080672.1, read on the forward strand.
TTGTCTTGTCTTTGTCTTGTCTTTGTCTTGTCTTTGTCTTGTCTTTGTCTTGTCTTTGTCTTGTCTTTGTCTTGTCTTTGTCTTGTCTTTGTCTTGTCTTTGTCTTGTCTTTGTCTTGTCTTTGTCTTGTCTTTGTCTTGTCTTTGTCTTGTCTTTGTCTTGTCTTTGTCTTGTCTTTGTCTTGTCTTTGTCTTGTCTTTGTCTTGTCTTTGTCTTGTCTTTGTCTTGTCTTTGTCTTGTCTTTGTCTTGTCTTTGTCTTGTCTTTGTCTTGTCTTTGTCTTGTCTTTGTCTTGTCTTTGTCTTGTCTTTGTCTTGTCTTTGTCTTGTCTTTGTCTTGTCTTTGTCTTGTCTTTGTCTTGTCTTTGTCTTGTCTTTGTCTTGTCTTTGTCTTGTCTTTGTCTTGTCTTTGTCTTGTCTTTGTCTTGTCTTTGTCTTGTCTTTGTCTTGTCTTTGTCTTGTCTTTGTCTTGTCTTTGTCTTGTCTTTGTCTTGTCTTTGTCTTGTCTTTGTCTTGTCTTTGTCTTGTCTTTGTCTTGTCTTTGTCTTGTCTTTGTCTTGTCTTTGTCTTGTCTTTGTCTTGTCTTTGTCTTGTCTTTGTCTTGTCTTTGTCTTGTCTTTGTCTTGTCTTTGTCTTGTCTTTGTCTTGTCTTTGTCTTGTCTTTGTCTTGTCTTTGTCTTGTCTTTGTCTTGTCTTTGTCTTGTCTTTGTCTTGTCTTTGTCTTGTCTTTGTCTTGTCTTTGTCTTGTCTTTGTCTTGTCTTTGTCTTGTCTTTGTCTTGTCTTTGTCTTGTCTTTGTCTTGTCTTTGTCTTGTCTTTGTCTTGTCTTTGTCTTGTCTTTGTCTTGTCTTTGTCTTGTCTTTGTCTTGTCTTTGTCTTGTCTTTGTCTTGTCTTTGTCTTGTCTTTGTCTTGTCTTTGTCTTGTCTTTGTCTTGTCTTTGTCTTGTCTTTGTCTTGTCTTTGTCTTGTCTTTGTCTTGTCTTTGTCTTGTCTTTGTCTTGTCTTTGTCTTGTCTTTGTCTTGTCTTTGTCTTGTCTTTGTCTTGTCTTTGTCTTGTCTTTGTCTTGTCTTTGTCTTGTCTTTGTCTTGTCTTTGTCTTGTCTTTGTCTTGTCTTTGTCTTGTCTTTGTCTTGTCTTTGTCTTGTCTTTGTCTTGTCTTTGTCTTGTCTTTGTCTTGTCTTTGTCTTGTCTTTGTCTTGTCTTTGTCTTGTCTTTGTCTTGTCTTTGTCTTGTCTTTGTCTTGTCTTTGTCTTGTCTTTGTCTTGTCTTTGTCTTGTCTTTGTCTTGTCTTTGTCTTGTCTTTGTCTTGTCTTTGTCTTGTCTTTGTCTTGTCTTTGTCTTGTCTTTGTCTTGTCTTTGTCTTGTCTTTGTCTTGTCTTTGTCTTGTCTTTGTCTTGTCTTTGTCTTGTCTTTGTCTTGTCTTTGTCTTGTCTTTGTCTTGTCTTTGTCTTGTCTTTGTCTTGTCTTTGTCTTGTCTTTGTCTTGTCTTTGTCTTGTCTTTGTCTTGTCTTTGTCTTGTCTTTGTCTTGTCTTTGTCTTGTCTTTGTCTTGTCTTTGTCTTGTCTTTGTCTTGTCTTTGTCTTGTCTTTGTCTTGTCTTTGTCTTGTCTTTGTCTTCTCTTTGTCTTGTCTTTGTCTTGTCTTTGTCTTGTCTTTGTCTTGTCTTTGTCTTGTCTTTGTCTTGTCTTTGTCTTGTCTTTGTCTTGTCTTTGTCTTGTCTTTGTCTTGTCTTTGTCTTGTCTTTGTCTTGTCTTTGTCTTGTCTTTGTCTTGTCTTTGTCTTGTCTTTGTCTTGTCTTTGTCTTGTCTTTGTCTTGTCTTTGTCTTGTCTTTGTCTTGTCTTTGTCTTGTCTTTGTCTTGTCTTTGTCTTGTCTTTGTCTTGTCTTTGTCTTGTCTTTAGTTTAGTAATAGCTAGTAATAGCCCCAGGATGTTCTTCAGCAACCTTCCTCTTTGTCTTGTCTTTGTCTTGTCTTTGTCTTGTCTTTGTCTTGTCTTTGTCTTGTCTTTGTCTTGTCTTTGTCTTGTCTTTGTCTTGTCTTTGTCTTGTCTTTGTCTTGTCTTTGTCTTGTCTTTGTCTTGTCTTTGTCTTGTCTTTGTCTTGTCTTTGTCTTGTCTTTGTCTTGTCTTTGTCTTGTCTTTGTCTTGTCTTTGTCTTGTCTTTGTCTTGTCTTTGTCTTGTCTTTGTCTTGTCTTTGTCTTGTCTTTGTCTTGTCTTTGTCTTGTCTTTGTCTTGTCTTTGTCTTGTCTTTGTCTTGTCTTTGTCTTGTCTTTGTCTTGTCTTTGTCTTGTCTTTGTCTTGTCTTTGTCTTGTCTTTGTCTTGTCTTTGTCTTGTCTTTGTCTTGTCTTTGTCTTGTCTTTGTCTTGTCTTTGTCTTGTCTTTGTCTTGTCTTTGTCTTGTCTTTGTCTTGTCTTTGTCTTGTCTTTGTCTTGTCTTTGTCTTGTCTTTGTCTTGTCTTTGTCTTGTCTTTGTCTTGTCTTTGTCTTGTCTTTGTCTTGTCTTTGTCTTGTCTTTGTCTTGTCTTTGTCTTGTCTTTGTCTTGTCTTTGTCTTGTCTTTGTCTTGTCTTTGTCTTGTCTTTGTCTTGTCTTTGTCTTGTCTTTGTCTTGTCTTTGTCTTGTCTTTGTCTTGTCTTTGTCTTGTCTTTGTCTTGTCTTTGTCTTGTCTTTGTCTTGTCTTTGTCTTGTCTTTGTCTTGTCTTTGTCTTGTCTTTGTCTTGTCTTTGTCTTGTCTTTGTCTTGTCTTTGTCTTGTCTTTGTCTTGTCTTTGTCTTGTCTTTGTCTTGTCTTTGTCTTGTCTTTGTCTTGTCTTTGTCTTGTCTTTGTCTTGTCTTTGTCTTGTCTTTGTCTTGTCTTTGTCTTGTCTTTGTCTTGTCTTTGTCTTGTCTTTGTCTTGTCTTTGTCTTGTCTTTGTCTTGTCTTTGTCTTGTCTTTGTCTTGTCTTTGTCTTGTCTTTGTCTTGTCTTTGTCTTGTCTTTGTCTTGTCTTTGTCTTGTCTTTGTCTTGTCTTTGTCTTGTCTTTGTCTTGTCTTTGTCTTGTCTTTGTCTTGTCTTTGTCTTGTCTTTGTCTTGTCTTTGTCTTGTCTTTGTCTTGTCTTTGTCTTGTCTTTGTCTTGTCTTTGTCTTGTCTTTGTCTTGTCTTTGTCTTGTCTTTGTCTTGTCTTTGTCTTGTCTTTGTCTTGTCTTTGTCTTGTCTTTGTCTTGTCTTTGTCTTGTCTTTGTCTTGTCTTTGTCTTGTCTTTGTCTTGTCTTTGTCTTGTCTTTGTCTTGTCTTTGTCTTGTCTTTGTCTTGTCTTTGTCTTGTCTTTGTCTTGTCTTTGTCTTGTCTTTGTCTTGTCTTTGTCTTGTCTTTGTCTTGTCTTTGTCTTGTCTTTGTCTTGTCTTTGTCTTGTCTTTGTCTTGTCTTTGTCTTGTCTTTGTCTTGTCTTTGTCTTGTCTTTGTCTTGTCTTTGTCTTGTCTTTGTCTTGTCTTTGTCTTGTCTTTGTCTTGTCTTTGTCTTGTCTTTGTCTTGTCTTTGTCTTGTCTTTGTCTTGTCTTTGTCTTGTCTTTGTCTTGTCTTTGTCTTGTCTTTGTCTTGTCTTTGTCTTGTCTTTGTCTTGTCTTTGTCTTGTCTTTGTCTTGTCTTTGTCTTGTCTTTGTCTTGTCTTTGTCTTGTCTTTGTCTTGTCTTTGTCTTGTCTTTGTCTTGTCTTTGTCTTGTCTTTGTCTTGTCTTTGTCTTGTCTTTGTCTTGTCTTTGTCTTGTCTTTGTCTTGTCTTTGTCTTGTCTTTGTCTTGTCTTTGTCTTGTCTTTGTCTTGTCTTTGTCTTGTCTTTGTCTTGTCTTTGTCTTGTCTTTGTCTTGTCTTTGTCTTGTCTTTGTCTTGTCTTTGTCTTGTCTTTGTCTTGTCTTTGTCTTGTCTTTGTCTTGTCTTTGTCTTGTCTTTGTCTTGTCTTTGTCTTGTCTTTGTCTTGTCTTTGTCTTGTCTTTGTCTTGTCTTTGTCTTGTCTTTGTCTTGTCTTTGTCTTGTCTTTGTCTTGTCTTTGTCTTGTCTTTGTCTTGTCTTTGTCTTGTCTTTGTCTTGTCTTTGTCTTGTCTTTGTCTTGTCTTTGTCTTGTCTTTGTCTTGTCTTTGTCTTGTCTTTGTCTTGTCTTTGTCTTGTCTTTGTCTTGTCTTTGTCTTGTCTTTGTCTTGTCTTTGTCTTGTCTTTGTCTTGTCTTTGTCTTGTCTTTGTCTTGTCTTTGTCTTGTCTTTGTCTTGTCTTTGTCTTGTCTTTGTCTTGTCTTTGTCTTGTCTTTGTCTTGTCTTTGTCTTGTCTTTGTCTTGTCTTTGTCTTGTCTTTGTCTTGTCTTTGTCTTGTCTTTGTCTTGTCTTTGTCTTGTCTTTGTCTTGTCTTTGTCTTGTCTTTGTCTTGTCTTTGTCTTGTCTTTGTCTTGTCTTTGTCTTGTCTTTGTCTTGTCTTTGTCTTGTCTTTGTCTTGTCTTTGTCTTGTCTTTGTCTTGTCTTTGTCTTGTCTTTGTCTTGTCTTTGTCTTGTCTTTGTCTTGTCTTTGTCTTGTCTTTGTCTTGTCTTTGTCTTGTCTTTGTCTTGTCTTTGTCTTGTCTTTGTCTTGTCTTTGTCTTGTCTTTGTCTTGTCTTTGTCTTGTCTTTGTCTTGTCTTTGTCTTGTCTTTGTCTTGTCTTTGTCTTGTCTTTGTCTTGTCTTTGTCTTGTCTTTGTCTTGTCTTTGTCTTGTCTTTGTCTTGTCTTTGTCTTGTCTTTGTCTTGTCTTTGTCTTGTCTTTGTCTTGTCTTTGTCTTGTCTTTGTCTTGTCTTTGTCTTGTCTTTGTCTTGTCTTTGTCTTGTCTTTGTCTTGTCTTTGTCTTGTCTTTGTCTTGTCTTTGTCTTGTCTTTGTCTTGTCTTTGTCTTGTCTTTGTCTTGTCTTTGTCTTGTCTTTGTCTTGTCTTTGTCTTGTCTTTGTCTTGTCTTTGTCTTGTCTTTGTCTTGTCTTTGTCTTGTCTTTGTCTTGTCTTTGTCTTGTCTTTGTCTTGTCTTTGTCTTGTCTTTGTCTTGTCTTTGTCTTGTCTTTGTCTTGTCTTTGTCTTGTCTTTGTCTTGTCTTTGTCTTGTCTTTGTCTTGTCTTTGTCTTGTCTTTGTCTTGTCTTTGTCTTGTCTTTGTCTTGTCTTTGTCTTGTCTTTGTCTTGTCTTTGTCTTGTCTTTGTCTTGTCTTTGTCTTGTCTTTGTCTTGTCTTTGTCTTGTCTTTGTCTTGTCTTTGTCTTGTCTTTGTCTTGTCTTTGTCTTGTCTTTGTCTTGTCTTTGTCTTGTCTTTGTCTTGTCTTTGTCTTGTCTTTGTCTTGTCTTTGTCTTGTCTTTGTCTTGTCTTTGTCTTGTCTTTGTCTTGTCTTTGTCTTGTCTTTGTCTTGTCTTTGTCTTGTCTTTGTCTTGTCTTTGTCTTGTCTTTGTCTTGTCTTTGTCTTGTCTTTGTCTTGTCTTTGTCTTGTCTTTGTCTTGTCTTTGTCTTGTCTTTGTCTTGTCTTTGTCTTGTCTTTGTCTTGTCTTTGTCTTGTCTTTGTCTTGTCTTTGTCTTGTCTTTGTCTTGTCTTTGTCTTGTCTTTGTCTTGTCTTTGTCTTGTCTTTGTCTTGTCTTTGTCTTGTCTTTGTCTTGTCTTTGTCTTGTCTTTGTCTTGTCTTTGTCTTGTCTTTGTCTTGTCTTTGTCTTGTCTTTGTCTTGTCTTTGTCTTGTCTTTGTCTTGTCTTTGTCTTGTCTTTGTCTTGTCTTTGTCTTGTCTTTGTCTTGTCTTTGTCTTGTCTTTGTCTTGTCTTTGTCTTGTCTTTGTCTTGTCTCTGTCTTGTCTCTGTCTTGTCTTTGTCTTGTCTTTGTCTTGTTTATGTCTTGTCTTTGTCTTGTCTTTGTCTTGTCTTTGTCTTGT